>NW_027283847.1:0-2500 GCF_046629955.1 Centroberyx affinis
CTTATTTTTTTGGTTCTCTGGCAGAGTTGAAGAGATAAAAGATGAAACTGTCTTTGCAGGGTTGTGCTTGACAGATTTGCCATTTCCATCCCGGCAGACCTCACGTTAATATGTGTGTTTTGTCTCCGAAAAAAGCGAATGGCTTTTATAATCTACAGTAAAGTGAAATAAATCCAGCAAAGATGGAGGGATGGAGAGAGGGAGGCATGCAGAAATGGAAGGATGGACATATATATGGATGGCTAAATGGATGGATAGATTGATTGGTGGATGGTAGATAAATGAGGAAATTATAAGATGATGTAGATATAGGCTACATGCATGGAAAGGTGGAGGATGCCTGGATGTCGACATAATTGGATTTCTAACAAGGCAAAAGATATATTAATGCATGGATGTAGTTGTCACCTGCCATGGAAAAACAGCCACATTATGGGAGATGGTTTTTTGGTTTTCACAGATTGTTGATCTTTGCATTCAGAGCTTTAAAATGGTATGTTACATAACATAGGCCAATGAGTTATTTCTGTAATAGATTGACTTATGTATAGTAGGTCTCTTGTGAAGTTAAATCATTGTAAATATCTTCTATAAAGCAGGGGATTGTAGTTACCATCAAACAACAGTGCAAAATGTTGGTAAAAGCGCAAATTAGTGAATTAATCACTTTGGTTCCTAATGTATAAATTTGGTTACAGCATATTTCATCCACCTTTTGGTTGTACATTTTCTGAATTAAATAGCAGTGCTGCCTTCTTGCACAGCTGGGATTGACACTTATGATAATACAGTACATTACTTCTGATTGGTGGAGATGACTGCAGACTACTTTGCATACCCAGAATTGAGAGAGATGCAGTTGCAGTAGATGATGACCTGCATGGTTTCTACATCACCTCCAGCACACATAGATGTTGATACAACAACCTGCACCAACGTTAAAAAGTAATTATAGCGCCAAAATGATAGTTGAGGTGACATCTGTAGTCGTTCAGAGCTGCTGCCTGCATCGCTTCATGAAATCAGGCTTAAATATCTTCCTGATGTCAGTCCAAATCAGTTTCCAGAGCTGCTGTAATATCAATTTTTACTGTGTCATAATATCATACTGTAAAAATGTTATGCTCGTTTGGGTTGATGCTGAACTTGGCCTCCTGCACATTGCCATCTGTCATATGCTTGCTGAGTTACCATGACTACATTCATCCTAAGGTCAGGTTGCAATCACACACACACACACACACACGTATACACACACGTATACACACGTACACACACACATGCGCGCGCTAGATTTCCACATCTTGCTAGAAGCCAGTAGAGCTTATGTACCATGTACTTGCAGTGCTGTGGGTTTATCACTGACAGCCCAGGCACAGGATGTGTCACAGCATCTTCAGCATTTTCTCTCCAGCTATAGAGTGTGTTCACACCAGGTTTGTTTGAAGCATTTCAAGTTCAGTTTTCAAACTCTGGAGCGTCCAGCCTTTTAGTTCAGTTGGTTTGTCCAGGTGAGAACATGCCATTCAAACTCAGTAACTCGATAATCGCACTTAGAAGCCTGAAAATGCAGGTCTCAGTCCTCGCGGTGCGGTTCGTTAGTAGTGAGAATGTAACCCCAAAACACAAGGGTTTATGGGTATAAGGAGACGCATGTTGACATCTGATAGCCAGCAGTTTCTCATGCTTGGAAAGCCTGTAGCTTATCAGAATGAAGTCTGGACTGATGCTCATATTCAGCTATTTTTGTGTTCTTCACTGGTATGAACACCAGAGAAGAAGAGACAGACAAGTCTGTCATGCTTAGCTAAAGTTACAGGCCTGGAATCAGATTTGTTTTGACTCCCTGTAGCAAAAATCTCTAACCTGGCAGGATGACAGGTTACCAAAAGTCTGTCCATGTGACTTTTGTGTACAAGCCCTGGTTCACTTGTAATTGGGCAGAAAAAACAACAACAAAGTCAAATTTTCCCTACGGCTCTGACCAAACAAACTGAACAAATTAACAAAATGAACCAAGTGCAAGCCATAGTCTCAACTGATGCTCATATTCAGTTATTTCATCATGTGTTACAGGACTGGAATTGGATTTCTTTTGATTCCCTGCAGCCAAAATCTCTAACCTGCAGGATGACAGATTACCAAAACTCTGTCCAATACAGAAGCTGCTTGTGAGTCCATGTGACTTTTATTCACAAGTCCCGGTTTGCTTTTAATTGTAACTGTGAACTTAAACAAATCAAATACAAAAATGGCCAGTAAAGCGTAAATTTTTCCACTATGGTTCAGACAGAAGAAAACAAACTGTGGGTGTGATCGCACCCTGAGACAGCCGGTGGCACACACACACACACACACACACACACACACACACACACACATACGTATGGACACACGTAACACACAACCAGACACATTCACAGGCATCTATGAATACAAATCACACTCTCTCTTGCTTTTTCTCACTCTCTCTCTCTCACACATATACAGTACACCTTCG
>NW_027283847.1:5000-21776 GCF_046629955.1 Centroberyx affinis
TCCTCGTCCAGCTCTTCAGCTTTCCATCGCAATGGCATTTTCTGTACATGGAAGAAATGGGTGACTGGGTGGGAAATGCTTTACACAGTATTTATTCATGATGGGAGAAAAGTCTTTAGCTGAAGTTCATCATTCAATATTTCATGAAGTATAAACAATCCAGTGTCACCATCCAAGGACTCAAACTAATAATCTAAATGTCAGTTTTGCTACTTTCTATCGCTGATTGATAGTGATCCAACCTATATCCAGTTCATGAAAGATTTTCCATTGTCTGTTCTAAACAGTTGGTGTCTTGGGAAAAATCCTCAGGTGCACAGGAAGTGATGCGTTTTATGTTTCTGGTTTGTTTGGAATCAACAGAAGAAGAAGAACTGGGTAGTTAGCATGAGCAATGATAGCCACCATGGCTGAACAGACAGAGAAAAGAGAAACTCAAACTGCATCGACAGAAAATCCAAGCTCCGCCCCCACACTGTTTGATTGACAGGTGATCTGTGGGAAGTGCAGTGCAGAAACACCGCAGCAATGAGCGCTGAGCAACAAAGATGGAGACAAAATCAAAATAATAAGGAACTTGAGGATTAGTCTCCTCATAACCCTTAAAAGGCAGTAAAAACCAACCAGTCAGCGATCAAACTGAAGCTAGATTCAGTCCCTCCTTGTTGAACCTGACTGTAAGTTTGGCTGAGGATGCTAGCTTAAAGGTCCATATTCTCCACTTCCCAGTGTATTATTTTCTGTCTTGAGGTCCATTCAAAGCTGTGTGTGTGATGTCATGTACCGAAAACACTCTCAATCCATTTGTACACGTTCATTTTCCAGCATCTCTCTGAGCCTTACCAAGAACAGGCTGTTTCTGTCGCTGTGTCTTTAAGGCTCATTAATAGTAACGATCCCTCTGTTCTGATTGGCTAACCGTTTCAAGAGTGAAACGTGAGACACTGCAGCTACAGGTAGGGAAAACTCTCCGGTAAAAAACAATGACAACCGCTCAACTGCTTTGAAAAAAAAAACACTTTGTTAGTCTATTATTTCTTACAGAAATGATAATGAGCGAACCTTTGTGACGCTACAAAGTTACGGAAGTCCAAACGGCTCGTTTAGAGGTTCGCTTTTCTAATATGGATTGTGTGGATTTAATTGGCGACCGTGCGTTTTGATGCTTTCACCATGTTTAGACAGCACATCCAACTCCTTTATCATCAAAGAGGCAAGGGGAGTCCTGTTTTCCACAATATGGGGCCTTTAAAGCTCCGAGGCAGCAGTGTGGAAAGAGCAAATCAAAGCACTGAATCACTACAGGTAACACACAGTTTGTCACAAAACCTTTTAGAGCTGAGATAAACACCCACACACACAGGCTACCACACACTACTTAGTGTAAGACGTTGTACAAAAGCCATTAGAGCACGATGCGGATCAGTTTTACATTGTAATCTCTCATACGTTTCCATACACACACACAGTTAAACATACACATGCAGACATGACCAGCCACACAAGCACTTTGCAGCAGAAAGGGCATGACATGAAGACATAGAATGAAACTGTGATTTTACATTGTATATACTTGTCTGTTTTTTCACACACACACACACAGGCACACAGGTACACATATAGTACTTCGCAGGGGAAAGGGCAAGTTGGCCTGGTAGAAAACAACGTCTTTATGTTGCACACACACAAACACACACAGACACACACACAAACACAAACACACACACACGCCCTTTACCCTCCTGGACACACTCAGCCTCATTCACCTCCATGTTTCCCATCTCTGCTGTCTTACCTGACAGAGAGAGTATAGCAGAAATTCACTATAACATGGGAGAGAAAGGCGGGGAGTAAAAAATAGAATAAAGAGAGAGAGAGAGAGATACTGAGACAAAAAAGAGAGAGAGGAAGGGGAAAAAGAGACAGGAAGACTGAAAGAGGAAGACTGATATAGAGCAAGACAGGCAGATACAGAGAAAAAAGAGCAATCGTGAAAGTACAAACCCCAGTTTTCCTACAAATTTTTAAATAAAACAATATGTAAATAACATCAGAGGGAGAAGAGAGAGACAGACAGATAAAGAGACACAGAAAGAGACCAACTTCTAATTCATTTCTGCCGCAGTGACTATTAAAATCAGTAAAAAGAAGAGAGAGAGAAACAAAAAGCTACTGAATGATTATCTCTCTACGCTTGAAAAGCCGCACCAAAATCAATCAAAAGAAGATAGCTTTGTACACTTTGCTATGCTCTTTGCGATGAGGCATTTTAGACCCCAAAAAAACCCCACCACACACCCCGCCTTTAAACCGCACTCAAATATTGATGATTGAAAGAAATGAAAGATGCTCTTTGTTGATTGCTTGTTCTGCGGTTTAATGGATTCTTCCTTTGGCTGGCTCGGTCCAGACTGTAATGTCTGGAGATAATTGCCGTGTGGTCTGCAGGGTTGGTTAAGGATACAGCTTTGTAGTGCGTCAAGAAAGAGATATTTGATAGTAGTAACTTCAAAAAGTCTCTCTCTCCGTGTGTCTGTCTGGTGTGTGTGTGTGTGTGTGTGTGTGTGTGTGTGTGTGTGCGTCTGTGTGTGTGTGCGTCTGTGTATGTGCGTGTTTGAAGATCGCAATTGAAACTGAGAAACTGTGAATAATTAACTTTTAATTTACACATTCTATTTTCTCTTATTGAGGGCTTTCAGGTGAAGCAGCCTAACGCGCCCTCTGGCGGCCATATTGGAGGTCCACAGCTCTCGGCCAACAATAGCTGTGAACAGCTGATTGCGTAGTTCGCTTATTTGGAAGCGACTCTGGGCTTGTTTTTTTGCACAAAATTGCTTGAAAATATCGGCAGTCACGGGTTGTGGTTTTCAATTTTTTCTTAAGCTTGTTTGTGTTCGGCCGCCTGACGCACAGAAACAAAAAAACAAAAAAAGTGAGACAAACTGAGATGAATTCAAGCTGTCAATCATTCCTACCTGCTGCCCGGCTCCACTACCTGCACAACTGATGGTTTCTCTCTTGCAAATTTTGTGAATCATGTTCTGAACGCTTTGCTGGTTCATTGCACCTTGCTTTCATGTATCAATATTATGTAAATTTGATCGTTAACATTCAAATTTTTGCCGAATTTGACTATTTTCATTAAATTTATAGGCAAATGTAATTTTTAGGGGCAACTGACAGCCCTTATATAGCTTAATTAGCATGTGTTAATGCCACCAGGTCTGCAGGTGTAGTGAGTAAGGAAACATTTTGCCAGCCTGCTAGAAAACAAAGGAGAAAAGTGTATGCCGATGTGTATATATATAGATATATATATATGTATATATACTTGTGTGTTCAAAATGTATATTTTTGACTGAAAAACTGCATGGAAATATTACTTTTGAATCACTTATTTTATTCTGCGCTCAGCTCTGTTGGAGGAACTCGGGATTCAGCTTGGGAGAAAACAAATAAAATACAGGAGTTATTTCCAGTCTCTGTGGGTCTGCTGCAAAATGAGAAATATGACGTTCACATTCTGCTCTATTCTATTTTTGCTCTACTGGTAGAAACAGTCTCACCCTCTCTCTGTCTTTTTCTGTCTCTCTCCTTCTCTTCTGCCTCTCTGTTTTGACACTGTTTCCCTATCTTTTCCTATCTTTCTCTCTTTCCATCTCTTTCTATTACTTTCTGTCCCTCTCTCTCACACATACTTATGCACACATTTCATCTCACACTTTCTCATCTCACACTTATTGTTAATAGTGGAGTGGAATAATGGAGAAAGATGATGATGTTGATGGGGATGATGACAGAGAAATGCCTACTTTAAAAATACCTCCATGTGACCTTTTCTCGACAACAGATCTGGACATTTACTAGATGTCTAGGTGGAGGAAAACTGGAAGACAGGAGGGAGAGAAGAGGAGGAAAAAAAACCTTTCAAACATCAGTGATTGACTAGTCCTGGCACAGTCACCTACAGCTGAACCTTACTGTATAGCTAGGAGGAGGAGTGACTCCTGGATGGAGGGAAGGAGATAGTAGCCTGGTAAGACCATCCTGATCTTGTGACCTCACATTCTGTTTCGCTCCACGGATCAGTCTGGACTTCCAGCCACCCACATCGATTTCAGTGGGCGGGAGTACTTGCCTTGACAGACAAACTCCTTCAGCCAATCAGCGAATCCAAATTCAAATCCAGTTGGAAGAACGGCGAAAACGTCTTTTCCGCCGAGAAACTCCGCTAGTGCATGGCCTACTCTTGTTCTTGTTTAATACAGCAATCCTTCTTCACTTGGCCTTGCTCAGTTTAAAAGCCATTTCCGGGGGGCCCCCCCCCCCGGAAATGGCTTTTAAACTGGGGGTTCTGTTCTAGAGAGAGAGAGCACACCGGAAAAATACTGCCCTTCACCTGATGTTCTTTTAACTTATTAACATAATATAATTATAGCCTACATGGGGTTTCTGCTATGACTACCGTATTTCCACAATTAAAAGCCGGTACTCCATTAATTTTGCCATGAAAGTCACTGAATTTTCTACAACACGGTCCTGCAAATATTTAACAACAGAAGTCTTGTGTTAACAAATGAAGGGATTCTGTCCACAGAAACGCTAGAGGGCTTTTAATTTGAAACGGAAACAGAAAGTGTTGAGTAAAAAAAAAAAATTATATTTTTTCATGTCTGTGACATATTCTACAGATATAGACATTGAAACTGTATTGAAAGGTGTAATGTTGCTGGTATGATGTCAATATGACTATCAACAGATCATTTTCCCTGTCTATTTTTGCTGAGAACCGCGCGCCGAAATGAAAAGCAACAGGTTCCACGACACACACACGCTGCTCAGGTAGGCGGTGTGGCCCGGGCGTAAGGAGATGGAGGAGGAAGGGAGGAAAGAAAGGGAGATGTAGGCTACTTGACATCTAACGAAAACTGGAAGGCAGAAAAAAGGCAGTAGATGTTGCCATTCAAAGCATTTTGGGCTGACTAGTAAGAGCTCATTCGCCCACAAATGACATTTAAAGTAATAATCCACGACATTTTCATATGAATAAATGTCTGTTGTGCTTCTCTCTATCGCTGACTGATATAACACAATAGTGATTCAACATTTTCCCAGTTGAATGAAAGCCTAAAATCCTCTGACACACCGGAAGTGATGCTTTTTACAGCAGTTTGTTTGGAATAAAGAGAAGAAGAAGAACTGGGCAGTTAGCATGAGCAGCGATAGCCACCATGGCTGAACGGACAAAGAAAAGAGAAACTCAAACGACGGAAAGTCCAAGCTCCGCCCACACTGTTTGATTGACAGGTGATCTGTGGGAAGTGCAGAACAGAAACACCACAGCGATGAGCGATTAGCAGTAAAGATGTCGCCAAAAACGAGGATCTTGCGGATTACCACTAGACACTAGGAGGAGGGATGGAGGGAGGGAAAGAGAGAGAGAACAGAGGAATTTGTGAGATACCTACAAGTGACACAAGGAGAAGGAATGGAGAGAGAGAAAGAGGTGAGGGAGGAGAGGAATATAGAGGACATTTACAAGAAATCGAGACATTTACTAGATCGCTGGGAGGAAGGGAGGTGAAAGGCAGAGAGGAGGAGGGGGAGGAGGAGGAGGAGGGGAGGAAAACTGCAAACTGCCTTTCTGAGCTAATGAGCAATGGCTTAGTCACTTACAAATGACATTTAACCAATTATCTAGATGGAGGAATGAAATGAGGGAAGCGAGAAAGAGGGAGAGAGAGAGTGAGGAGGACAGGGGAGAGAAAGGTTGAGTTACTAGATGCTTTTCAACTGAGCTATACTTGATAATTAAGAGGAGGCGTGGAAGGAGAGAGAGAGAGAAAGAAAGAGGAGGAGGAGGAGCAAGAGAGCAAGTTACGAGACACAACTGAATTTTATTTGATGTCGAGGAGGACGGATGGATAGAGACAGAGAGAAAGAGAGGGGAGGAGAGGAAGAGAGGAGAATTTACTGGACATTTACTAGACATGTAGGAAACAGGTTTTACGATCCGGGTCCCATGTACAACACAGCAGTGTTTCCCAAACTCAGGTCCAGGGTTCAACTGTGTTTTCATGGATTCAAGTGTAAAATGAGTTTTTTTTTTCCCCCTTTTCTCTTTTGGGATGAGACTTTTTTGTAAATCCTGAGGGGTTTTCTTAGTCTCAGTTTGTATTTCTTTAGCCTTTAGTAAGTGGTTTTGTCTTTTGTACGGTTGTGCAAATGAACTAAACCTAACAACGGATCATTTGTAGTGCAAGCTGTCCCTGAAACAGGCTGCACCATCGTTTCCCTAAGACGAAAGTACAGGCATTTGCTGGACAGATTGAAAACCCTGGGATACATAGCAATGAGCTGCACTAGGACATTTTGTTCATTGGTGTCCTCATACAGCAGGTAGAGGTAACTGTTTGGGATTTAACCCTCATCCTACCAACATATTTAACATACAAGGACGACTGGGGACCCCAAGAATAAACCACTGTAAGAAACAACCATCACAGCAAAATGTTAACTTATTTCTTCTCAGAACATTATTAGTTATGTAATTAATGTCATCTGAAAAAAAAACAAACAGATTATTATTATTTCAGGAAAGTTACAGTTAATTAAATGATGTATTGTATTTGTGACTTTGAACATCATCTTACCTTAGGAAGAGCAGTATTTAGGGTCACAGAGCACATGAGGAAATCTGTGTCTGCTGCATCTGTGTCTGCCTCCTTCAAAATGACTGACAGAGCGCCCCTACCCCCCCTGATAGTGTGTGATACTTTAAATTAGGACCCATGGCAAACATGAACTCAATAAATAGTTCCATCTATTAAAACTGCATAGGCGGAATTGGGTGCTTTTGACTGGGGTCCCCCAGGACCCCAATACATTGGTATTTTTAAAAAGCACTAATTAAAACAGAACAGAAAACAATGATATGAAGTCATTAGGAACAACTTGATTGACATGAAAGTCATTAAAAATTGGAATGATAGAATAAAGCACCTGTGAGATATGACAAAAAGTAGCCTACACCTCTGGGGTCTGCGGGTACCCCAGTCGGTAGGATGAGGGTTAAAGACTTCAATAGCCAGAAATCCTGTGTAGTGAGGTCAGTAAACGTCTCACAGCTCACTCATGTTGCCCAACCCGGCCGGTCTGTGATGCTTCACACCAAAGGAAACCAGAAAGACGAGGGAGGAGAAGATCTAACGCTGGTGAGTCCAGCTTCCTCTGGACAGAGTTTTGATTGGTCATTTTTTAAGCGTGGACAACATTTCCCTTCAGTCCATATCTCCATACCTGACACCGGACCAATTTGGGCAAATGAGGCAAACCTACAGCGTCTCAGTTCGGGCGGATGGGACGCTCTTCTCTGCTGCAGCCCCACTTTGTGATTTAGGCTGATATGACACGTTTATTTTTACATAACAATCCGTTTAGAGACTTTGACAGCAGAGGCGGAAGAGAAGAGGAGCACTGGAACGACGGGAGAAAAGAGCGGAGAATAGTGTGACACATCAATCAACGCCTTTGGGTGAGAAGAAGGGAGGACAGGAGAGGGGGAAGGTGGGAGGGACGAAGGGAAGAGAAGAAAGGGGAGGAGAGAGAGAGGGGGGGGGAGGAAACTGACAGGCACCTGACCCCCCCTCCACAGGGAGGTCGGAGGTCAGGGTCAGCTGGTAGGGATCCAGTGTCTTCAGCAGGTTGAAAGACAATCTCACTATTCACTATTCCACTTATTTGCCAAGTATCTGACCAAACCAGGGTTCTGACCAAACTTGACTTGAAATTTTGTGGAAGCGTCAGTATTTCAGTAAATGATAAAGTAGAACCTTCATTGAGGCTACGAGTGTGCAGTGACTCCTTATGATTCAGGTTGTCTCTCACCTTCCATCCTCTCTATTCCTGTCTGAATTTCTTAATCATAACCACATCTCTCTGCAGTTCAGTATGAAAAAAAAAAAAAAATCAGCCTTTTAGGAATCGAGAAAGACTGAAAAGTTGAAAATTGGCACTGCTCTCTTCACTCTTCATGATACATTTATGATACATGGTTTGGCTTTGTCCTAATGAGATGAACATATATTTTTCATGTGGAGGACAGTGTCAGCTGCCAGTTACAGTGGAAAAGATAAAAAAAAAGTGAAAGTTTAAAAAGGTTGTTCAAGCTGCCTGAAGGACTCAGGCAGCTTGAACAACTGCCCAGCTATCTCAATGTATTTCAGTATATGAAGAGTTTTGTGTAAAAATGACGTGTCTGCCATTTGAAAAAAGTGATGCCTATACACTTATAAAATGATGAATAGCACGAAATAAAAAATTATGGTACTTTTAAAGGATGGTAGGCAACTTAAGACCTGGCTCGATGAAGCGATAATATCTCTAAAATATAAAGGATCCAGTCTTTAAAGGTTTTATTTGATGAACTTCCATTAGTGGTGCTTTTTTTTCTTTTTCCAAAAGATATATATCAGTTTGGAAAAGAACATATCGTCTATGTCCTGGAAAATGATTGAATCCCCCAAAAAGCTTCTGAAGAAAAGTGGGCAATTTTTCTTTTGTAATTACTTTTTTAGGACATTTCTACTATTATCTATCTATCTATCTATCGATCTATCTATGTATCTATCTATCACCGTAGAATAAGCTTAATTTCCTACATGGCCAAATTGCAAGTAATTCATCTTCCTGTGTCCCTAAAATACTCATATATGATAAAGAATTGGTATAGAAATAAGAGGCAGGGACATCAGGTAGAATTTCATTTATTTATTTATTTTCATAAAGAAGACTAGAGTATTGTCAGATGCAATTTGTCGAGAAAGACAAGGAATGTGATTTAGCACCCGTGCATTTCTGACAAAGACTTGAAACCCGGCGTCTCTTTGGGACACAGATAGATTGTGTCAGTCTCACTGTATATATGCAGCGTATGGAAGTGTGCTGTCTGGGTCTCCTCTGCTCCAGGCGTGTGGTGTCATTTGCAGGAGTTTGAGTGACAGGTCTGTGTAGTAAAGCCAACAGGCCGGTGTTGAAATGCCACCTCCGGTTTTGGCCTTTGACACACATCTATCTCTCCGTGTCTGTCTCTCGCACTGTAGTTTTGTTCTCTGATGAAATGGGATCGGCTCTGTTGGGGAATAATGTCACTGCATGTAATTAAGATAGTAGATTAAAGGGAAAAATCCACCTTCAGATACACTTATTTTGCGATGAAGTGTTGTAATTTACTGTTTTGTTGTACACACTTTCCCTCAACCTGCGTCTTACTTCTACTTCAGTTGGTGATTTCCTACGTTTCCAGAATGCGGTCGCGCCCCTTGCTCAAAATGCAACCTTCCCTGTAGCTGCATTGCATTCTGGTCTATTGAGGCTCCTGTGGGTGGAGAAACTGGTCTCTCTCCTCTTCTCCGATGGATTTCTCCCTGTATGATTGTTGAACGGCTCTTGGTGCAAAATGGCGGCTCTAGAAAGGAGTCCTCGCTCTTTGATTCTGAGGGACTGACACCAAAACCTGACGTGTACTGCTGATGTTTTAGATCATTTTCTGCTTTCAAACTCAGTTGCAGCTGAGCTGGAAATATGTTGAAGTGACATCATGGCATCTACATTTGGTCATTTATCAACAGAAATAAGGAAAATGCACCACCAAACAATAAGATGGCTTTTTATGGTGGTGGTTTTATGGTGGATTTTTCCTTCAACTGCATTTTGCAATAGCTTGGTTCAACTCAATTGAAATTTCAGCTCAATTCAAATTTGGATAATGCTTTTATTCAAGTACTTTTATGTAATTTTGAGGCACAGATAACTATTGAAACTACTTCTTTTTTAATTTACTCCTTTACTTTTTTTACAAGGACCCTTCATGTCCTTATTCTGAGCTTGCATGCGACATTCCTTTCACTTTTTCTCTGTGAAGAAGCCAAACTGTGTTGTTTGGTGTCCAGACTGAGTGGGCATGTAGGCGTAATGGATGTAAAATACAGTAGAAAGTTAACATTCATTGCACTTCTTCCTGTGATGAACACAGATCATGTTTATCTTGTTTGACTCTACTTGAAAAGAAAATACTAAAAGAAAATACAAATACATTTTTTGTCAATATCAAAATCAGTGGTATTTGTAGTAGTAGTGATATTTTCGTGATATTTCTCTTGAGGGAATCTTTGCTGTAGTTTAAATTCTTAAATTCTGTCTGTCTCTCTCTTTCTCACACACACACACACACACACACACACACACACACACACACACCACTCATGTCATTTCAAGGCCCTCTGTGTGTTAACAGCCTCAGTATATAAGCTCTGCTGTCAAACGTATCCATCATACAGTATGTCCTATATCAGTCACCTTTAGAATACACACCTCCCTGTATCTTTCTCTAGTTTTTGTTTTTTTATACACTCTCTTCAATGTTGGCAGAGTGGAGAGGAAAGGTACGCCAGTTTACTGCAGACTGGCCCGTGGGTGGGTGGGTGGCAGAGAGAGAGGGAGAGAGAGAGAGGGAGAGAGAGAGAGAGAGAGGGAGAGAGAGAGAGAGGTGGGAAGAGAGACAGAGATGAAGAAAGAGAAAGATGAGAAAGATGGAGACTGAGATCAGGTGAGAGGACGAGAGACAGAGACAGAATAAGGGAGAGAGAGAAAAGGAGAAAGAGAGAGAAAGAGAGAGAGAGTCAGCATTGCTATAGTACATTGTGAGGGGATCTCAAGTCGTTTGACAGCCTGTGATTTTCTCCCCGTCTGCTGGTTTGGATTCCTGTTCAGCAGCTTTGCCAGTGGTAGAACCAGAGAAATACAAAGAGCAAAAAGAGAGAGAGAGGCGAAGAGAGAAACGAGTGGATTTATCGTCCTGTCACATCTGTAAGTAGCCAATCTCTTATATCCGGACATGTGTCACCGTTTAGAAATAGAACTACTGTCGTTCAGTGTGTGTGTGTGTGTGTGTGTGAGAGAGCGAGAGAGTGTTTGCCACAGAGAGAGAGAGAAAGTGCGTTTTTTCCCTGCTTCTGTGTATGAGCTGTATGAAAAAGTCTATACGTGTGTGTGTGTGTGTGTGTGTGTGTGTCCAGGATAAGGGGGTCTAGGCTTCAACAAGTGCTGTGTCATATGGTTGCCGTGGTGACTCACCCATCATGGTGTTGTTGCTGCCGTTGCCATGGTGATGAAGTGATTGTTGGACATAGCAGGGTTTCTTCATTGGATCAGTGGAAGGTTTATGGAAAGCTTTATTATGTCATATTTATTTTATTGTGTTGTATCATTTTTATGTGTTGTTATTGCTGTCTCTGGTTTTGAACGCTCCCCGGGTTTGGGATTGTGAGAACGCCAGCGTCGCTTCAAATCATGCAAATTCAGTCCTGTTCCCAATGTGTGTGTGTGTGTGTGTGTGTGTGTGTGTATCGTATGTGTCTGTGAGTACTTGAGGATACACTCTTTCCCCCTCCTCAATATCCATTCTCAGGTGGCCCAGGTTGAGATAGTGGTTGTACTTGGGTATCAAACCAAGTAGAACTACATGTACAGTATGTTTGTAATCCTCCCATCACCCCTGCAACTTCTTCTTTTACTCACATTTTCTGGTTAAATAGTTATTAAGAATCGTCATGTGACCTTCCGAGTTGCTGTAGTAACTAAATGTCCATTTAAAGGACCGTTTTCTTGATATTTGACCACAGTTTTGTCTTTACGTTGGGTGCTAACTGATACTGTATAAAGCTTTTCATCATGATCTTTATTTGTTATGCAATGGCTTAATTTCAGTTCCTCATAAAACCTATTCTCTCTTCTAGGTATGTAAAACAATTGATTTACTTGATGAAACTATATTTCCAACAGTATCCCTCACTCATTTTTCATCTACATCGTTTTCATTGTGCTTTAATTAGCAGCAGGGTTCAACGTTACTCGGATCACATCACTGAGAAGATCGGCTCACACTTACAACCTGTCTTTAACACCATGGATTTTCCTTCTAAATCCATAGAATATGAAGTTAAATGAACAATTTAATCCAATTTGCAGACTATAATTTGAATTGTGTTATTATCATCCTAATTAATGTCTGTTAATGGAATAGAGGTGTTTACGCTGTTCGCTCTGATCTGGAAGCTGTCAGAATAAGTTACATCTTATAAGCAGGCGTCAAACTGGTTACCTTCAAAATGTAATCAGTTACAGATCACAGATAGCCTGATTACAATTAGCAACATCCTTCAGGAGCTCACAAGATGACCTTGTTCCCATGGCGGCCATTTTGAATTTACATCACACTTGGGATGAGATACTCTACGAGGAAGAGCGAGTACATCCCAGCTCTGTTCTACTGGTGTGTACTGAGATGCACAAGATGCAAACATCGGGAATCAGACAAACATTTATCATTTCACTGATTCCCCGCTGAAAAACATATTAGAAACATATAACTTATTTACTTTTTATTATTACCAATTTGCTTTGACAAACACAATGGTTCAGTGGTCTCCAGATGAAACAGCTGAAAAGACAATTTCACACTTTCCTAGTAACTCTTACAAAACATAGGCATGAAATACAGTTTTGTGTTTTCTGATATATTTAACACACTATATTTCCCTCATCCCCCAGTGATTTTATGTCAGCACTTTGTAATTAAGGGCCCAATAGCTGACTGTAGAGTTGTTTTGAGTTATGGCCTGTAGCCCTCTACAGTTATCCTTATCCCTGCCCTAATTAACCTTTTTAGTCTTGTCATATTACACTGGGAAGTTGTCCTTCCAAGCTTTGTCTTTCAGCGCTCTAATATCAGGAAGTATAATTGGCCCTTCTGGACCTGGTAAGAAAATGATCTCCTCCCAAACAATTTCCCTTTCAGCCTTATAATGTGATAAGGGAAAGTCGTCCTTCCAAAGTGTACTTTTCCAAGTTGTGAGTGGAGGTTGTCCTTCCAAAATACGTGTTCTAACAGTATATTGTCATTTTATACCATCTCTTTTATCCCATCAATATCATGAAGTATCTTGAAGGGAAGTTGTCCTTCCAAACTCATGCCAACCCCCCCCCCCCCCCCCCCTTCCCCTCCTGCCCGGCCCCGACTGAAACATCCACTCAGCTCTCATCACAGCGAGAGAGGAAAAGAGGAAACTGTCCTTCCAAGCCACCTCTTTAACCACACACAGCACAGGGCATGGCAGGCTGGCATGCCTGCTATCCCATGCTGCCCCTGGCATCATCGTGTGTGTGTGTGTGCGTGTCTTGCGTGTCACCAAACAGGGTTCACACAAGGTCAGGAGAGGATTTAGGATGAAGTGGGCACCAGACAAACAAACACACAGGACACAACACTCACGCGCACACACACACACACACACACACACACACACACACACACACTCACACACGTTGCCTTTTGACAGCTTTGACCAGACGTGGCTTAGCTCAGCACCACAGTGGTCTTCAGGTTGCAAAAGAGAACATTTATTTTATTTCATGGTGTTTGTTGCTCTGCAGTGCGTATTAATCAACGTTAGTCCTAAAGTCCTAAATGTTTCAGAGTCAGCCAAAAAAGGCTAATTTCCACCAGCAGTTCCTGTCTAGACTAAGGTTTGCCAATATTCCCATACACTCCCAGCAGAAAGGCACAAACACAGGTGCTGAATAAAACCTTACTTTAAAAATGCCCTTATTCCAGTGTATTAACCTGTATACTAACCCATGGAAAACTGTTGCAATTATACAATAATTAAATTACATTATGTATTAGTGAGATTTTTAATTAAGTACGTAGAGTATTATGCACTTTATTATGCACACACAATACTTCTCCATAGGTGAGCACACAGGTTAAAACAATGGAATAAGGCTATTGTAAGGTTAAGTGTTTCCCAGCAGTCAATTAATAATTGATCCGGCTCTATTGTCAGATGGTAAGCACTTAAAGCAATTCAAGCTGAACGAGACGACTTTGCACACTGGCCCCTCCAAATGGAACTGGCAGTGGTAAAAATTTGAACTTCAATACCTGGGAATCCACCAGTAAACCTCACACAGCTCGCTCATGTTTACCAACCGGCCGGTCTGTGATGCTTTATATCAAAGACAACAGAGAGACGAGAGAGGAGAAGATCTAACGCTGGTGAGTCCATTGCAGCCTCGCTTGATAAGACTGATGTATTTCTATATAAAAATCGTACCTAGTGCATCTTCAGTGTACTCTATTTGGTTGACGCTTTTATCCAAAATACATTATAATATAGTGAGAATCAAAACCTTAACCCTGGTAATATTAGTACCATATTCTACTCATTGAGTTACACAGGCTCGCCCATACACAGCATGAGAGGCAAAACATCTGACGTTAAGTCCAGCTGTCTCTGAATGGAGCACTTGAGTTTCATTTCAAGTTTTCAATTCATCACTTCCTGTGGACAGAGAAGATTTCCCACCAGTGACCATACCTGACACTAGAATTTAATTTGGGCGAACCTACAGCGTCTCAATTCATGTGGATGGAGCGTTCTTCTCTGTTGCAGCTCCGCTTTGTGATTTTTTTTTACATAAAAATCTTGCCTAGTGCAGATTTAACCTAAGAAAGCAGTGGCAGTGTGTTACAATAACAATCAGGTGGTGCAGACCAAAGGCAATTCAGAACGTCTTTGCGTTTCTTCCCTGGTGGTTTTCCTCAGCGCTGTTGTTTTGAGTAACACCGTCGCCGGTTTGTCAGGCGTGAAAATGAAGCAGGACGTTTGCTAATGGATGAGAGGTGTTGTGGGTGTCCCCGCTGATTTGGGAGCTGTCAGGCTGAGTCACATCCTATTAGGAGGCCTCAACTGGTTACTTCCCAAAGTAATCGGTTACAGATTACAAATTACCTGATTCAGTTTGCAATCCAAACTGTCAGACTGAGTTATGTCCTATGATTGTGAGGCCACAAAGTCAGAACTTTGGCCCAGCGGGGTGACATAGTGAGTAACCCTAAGCTTATCACATTCATTATTGTAACAGTAAACCAGTCTAGTAGATAAACAATATAGGACAGATTTACTGTTACCTATTACTTGCTTACGGTGGTGATCAGTGAAGGTTACTTTCAAAATGTAATGTCCATTGCTGCTGTTAGCAATTTGTTGAATTGCTGACGTCAAAGTAAAAGTCATAATTTCCCAGTGAAGCAACATTCCTTGTAAGACTTTGTACAGCGAAAACCAAAAGAAACAAAGACTTTGGTTCCAAAATGAGATCTCCACCCTTTGGAAAAAAAAACAATAAGAGAAAAAAGTACAAAATGATGAATGGTTAAGAATCTAAACAAATGATTTTAGGTAAATTAAACCTGAGAAAATGATAGCACTTTTACTGACTGGATCCTCTACACTTTTTGAGATTTTAGAATACAACTCTTAGAATATGCTAATGCTGATGGACTGGTAGTTGTTTGTGGAAGACCAGTGTCTGCTACACAACCAAAGAACTCCAGATGCCAAGTGAAACCAAATGAAACTTCAAACGCGCTATTTGCTTTTCTTGTTTGTCAGGCGTGAAAATGGAAACAGGATGTCGCTAATGGAACAGAGGTGTTGCAAACGTCCCATCAGATACTGAAGCTGTCAGGCCGCATAACATCCATTTTACATATCGATGCCGAGCTGCGACAACCTACCGCCCTCAGGAGACCCACCTTCGGGCCCCGGGCCCCGGTGCTTGAGCACCGCCGGTGCAGTTTTATGCTCCGTAAGAAAGGTGGGGGTGTTTGCTAATGGAAGGGAGGCGTTGAGGAGGTCCCCTCTGTTCGGCAGGCTGTCAGACTGAGTAACATCATCGTATTATGTCCCTCTAACTCCGAAAAGCAAAAGGCCAATACAGCAATAAAGAGGAAGGTAAATGTTTGATTTAGTCGACAGTGGCGAGCGCTGCAGCCGCCTTGTAAGACCAAACATAAACATAGATCTTGGCTGAGGAGAAGGTGTTTGCTTTCCCTGGTGCTTCACTTCGGCAGCATTGTTGTTTGATTCGGTGGGGTAAAGAAGTAGCTATATGCTTTGTGTGTGTGTGTGTGTGTGTGTGTTTTCCTTTGTTTGGGCACTGATATCGAGACGCTGTGAATATCAGGTCCAATGAAACGTTATGGCCTCTACAAACTACATCATATCCTAGATTTGCTTGGCTGGCTTTATAGTGCTGAGGTGATATAGAAACATATATAGAGTTTGTGTCTGTCTGTGTGTGTGAGAGAGAGTGAGTGTGTGTCCTTGTGTGTGTGTGTGCGCATTGGTTCCCTGCAGGATGTGAAGGTGTGATTCACTCACTCCAGCTGGGAAAAGAGGAGGCAGAGGAGGCAGATAGGTAGGAAGGGACTGAGGGAGACGAGATCCACAAATAGTTGAACAGCAGAAATTTCCACTGTGCAACTCCAAACCTTTCCTGTTCAGTTTTACCTGTGAGGCTGTATATTCTCTCACAAACACAGATGAATTAGATTAGTTTAATTCCAAAATGCTGTATATCCATTCTGTAAAACATTTGCTTCCTGTAATTCATCAGTGACGATTCTGTCCTCAAAGCGTTGCGGTTTTGTGAGCAAAGGTCTTAAGATGTGAATCTTATCCAGGTAATGTGCTTTATTCTCATGCTAGCAGTCATTCTGCTTGAGTAGGTGTCAGTTTTTTTCAAAAGGTGGCTGTCTCATTTTGCAGTGAAAGACATCAATGTCATACCAGCATGGTACATTTAAATTTACATTATTGGCTGCTGCAGTCATTGGAATGAGAAAATCTATTGCTTTCCCAGCCAGATAAC
>NW_027283848.1:0-68276 GCF_046629955.1 Centroberyx affinis
TTTACTAGTGATTTCCAACATTTCCCAGAATGCCTTTTGACAATCCCCAGAGGAATGGCGTGAACTTGTGGCTGAAATAGCATTCTGCTCTGTTGAGGCTACTGTCAGTGGAGAAATTGATGTTTTAGATCACTGAAACATTTTCTGCTATCAAACTCCATTGTAGCTGCTGGAAGTATCTCATATCATGTCACATCATCTACATTTGGCCAGTTATCCACAGGATAAGAAGAAAAATAATAATATAATAATAATAAACACATTAAGAAGCACAGAGAGATTAGAGTGAACTAAAAGCCATAAAAATAGACACATTATAAACACAAAGAGAGTAACAACACAAAATTAATAAATAAATAAATGAATAAATAAACATGAAATTAAAAACAAATAAAAGTCAAGTATAAAATAAGGAGGCAGCTCAGGTAAAATCAGGAAATGCTTTCCGATAAAAGTATGTTTTAAGAAGAGACTTGAAAGAAGACACTGACATCAAACAAATACACCAAACAACAAAACAGGCCCAGAAATGCAAGGTACATGCAAGGTTAAGAGCTGTTTTTTTTTCACAGTGTTAAAGTGTTTTCAGGTGGATTTTTTTCTTTAAGGTAGGTTGTAGTCTGTGCTGAATAAAGTCGTCTTAAATCTGGACTTAAAGACAGTGTCTGATTCCCTAAAACAGCACTAAACCTGTAGGAGAACAGGTGTTGCAACGGCCTGTACAGGATCTACTAAAGGTTGTTTATTATTTGTACTGTAGAGAAACGTTATTTCTCAACATGACTGACGTGTCATTATCATTCACCTCAGACAACTGTGAACAAGATATGATCTGAGTTTCATTCAGGGAAACACATTTATCGGAGGGTAGTTGTACAGTATCTGTTCCGATTACACAACCGGCCAGACGACAGCAAACCAAACATCCCACAATGCAACGAGAATCAGATCGGAGTCACACATGCGTCTCCTTTCTGGGTTTTTTTTTCTTCAGAGATGATCCCAGGTGACAAACGCAGTTCCTCCATTGTCCTGGAAGACTGTGCCCATTGTGCTTTATCTGCCCCCGCCGAACCAGGCACACGGGTCGGGGCGGTGATGGATGGAGGCAGCGGCGGCCCCGGCGGGATGTTTGAGACAGACGGACCAAAACAGCAGCACGGGCTAATTGTAGTGTGGCAGACAGCGGAACGATGGGAGGGCGGGATAAGAGACCGAAACACAGCCGGGGAAGGGGGGGAACTCCACGAAAACACATCCTGCCCGGTGACAGAGGAGGACATCTTGTGCATTTATAAACAATGAAGTCATATATAGATTGTTATCGTGCGGGTACATGTGTGTATGTGTATGTGTGTGTGTGTGTGAGTTTTGACTCTCAACACCCCGTCCTTTGGGACTGTATTGTTCTGAAACACCATCTTAATACAACCAGACGCTCTATTGAAAGAACAAGAGGACTGATGTAACCTGCTTGTGATGCTAAAACAGTGTATGAGGTGCACACACTGCAAAAACTGACACTTATTATATCTTGTATCCAGAGTTATCAAGCTAATATTAGGATTTTTTTTTGTGAATCATCTTACTGCACTGGCAGATAATTTTACCGGTTTCAACAAAAAATATTTTTTTCAGGAGAATGTATTGTATCAGGATATTTACTTGGTAAAAGTGAAATTGTCCTGGAGAAAGTTTCTTGTTTCATGATTTTCCTCATTGTTTCATGATTTCGTAAAAGAAAGTCATATTGGCATGAATCAAGTGAGAATTATAGAAGATTATCTGCCAACGCACTGAGATAATTTCACTAAAAACATCATGAAATAAGCCTGATAGGTCTGGAAACAAGATAAAATGACTTGACAGTGTGTAATTTTTTGCAGTGTACACTCTATTTTGAGGAAGTGTATTTCGGTGTTATCCCTGGTGTCACGCTGTGCTGAGCGAATGACTCTGAAATAATGCTGTAACGCTCATATCAGGCCACCTTGATGGAAAAAGAAAAGGGGAAAAAAAAAAAATGAAGCCAGCTGCTGGGCCGGACTACAAATAGACTTGAAGTCAGCAGTCACAAAGGTAGAGAGAGAGCCAAAGCCCCTGTAGCGGAGACCTAAGAATAACATCAGGTGACCAATATCCACCCAGCGGTGTTCAATATACAGTAAATCCACACATGATGAGCAATGCTGGAGGAGCCTGCAGGCACAACATGTTCATCCCCAAAGACTTCATTCTTAGACCGATATATTGGTTTACAGACATATTGAGGTTTCAGTGGAGAGTTTTAGTGTCTCACGATGCTCTAAATGTTGTGTCAGAGACTTTTCCACCCTGAGAAGAATAACATTTGGGTTAGAAACACTGAATGCTTGTAATTTTTGGGCCTTAAAATTTAAGGATACACAATATCAGCACAAAATATTGTCTTTCAGCAGCTTCAACACACAAATCAGCCTTCAAAAACCTGTTTCAGTTGATAGTATGACAGTTTCATTGTATTTGCAAAAAGTGATAAAACAGGTGATGAAAACAGTGATGAAATATGATGAGATTATAAATCAAGAGGAGAAAAAAATTGCTAATTTGTGCAGGTGACTAACAAAACATCCGACTTCAAAACAAACAAGAAATAAAAGGAAGGAAGAAAGAAAGAAAGAAAGAAAGAAAGAAAGAAAGAAAGAAAGAAAGCAGACAAGCAAAAATGAAGGTGTCAAACAGACACAACTGAATTGGTCTAACAAAATTCAAATGTCAACATGGTGGAAAAGGGTAGAACAGCACCAAAATGAACAGACGGACCAAAAAAAAAAAAAAGGGAGACAAAACAAATAAAAATTCCCCGGTGGTAAAAATAAAGCCACAAGGGAAATGAGAGTGTGGCAGTGAGCCGGAGGGTGTGTGTGTGTGTGTGTGTGTGTGTGTGTGTGTGCGCACGCGTGTGTGATATTTCCACTCATATTCGCCCTCTGCCCTGCTGCGTTTCACAGAAAAACACCAGACGAGAGGCTCTACCTGGCAACCCGGCGGGCTGATGTCAGTGCGGGTGAAGAACAGTATGCACTCTCCCTCTGCCAGAGCCGAGTCAGTCATCCAACCACAGCCACCGCTCTGCAGTGAAACCGGTCAATAACACCAATATGACGATATGGAAGGCGCGGGCTCTGGTGTTTGCTCGGAGCGTTCAGTTTCGGCCCAAAGTAAAAAAAAAAATCAATATTTAGATTGGCCGTGTTTTGGCCTCCCCTGCCATTATAAAAGCCAACTGCGGCCTGACTCATACATAGGAGGTAATATAGGATGAAACTTGTCACTGCAGGGGAGCAAGCTCAAGTTCTTTAACACGCAGGCACGCTGTCATCCACGCTCGTGTACACGCATGTTAGGAGCGGGGGGGGGGGGGGGGGGGCGCTGCTGGATGAAGCAGGCGGGCCAGACATGCCGACACAGAGCGACCTGGTCTGTACTCGACGCTTAATTGGCCTCAAAGGGAATACCAATCACCCCAGTCACACTGAAGAGGGAAAGCTGGTGAAAACAGTGAGCATCCACAACACTCATCTTAACAGTGACTGGATTGGTAGCATATTCACACATCAAAGTCACACATCAACAAACTGAACCAAACTCCTCCTTTCAGATTGACTGAAAAACATGGAAATCAAACAATGATACAAACTTGAACCAGACTGGAATTATGTAGGCTAGTGGGTAAAAAACCAAGCTAACCAAAGCAAAATGGGCAGAGACAAAGAACCACATGCAGTTTTTCTTTCTTACCTTCTTTGCCATTCAAGTTAGCTAACTGGCAAACTTCAGTGGTAAAGAAGGAACTCTGATGAAAAAATAAATACAAATAATGGCAATTACATTCATTATCTTGGAGGTTAGCAGCCTAGCTAACTATCTTAGATAATAGGCTTTTATGGCTAGTTTGAACTTGGAAGGTCACCTAGGCTAACTAGCTAACCTAGATCATTTAGTATGACTAGATTCAATTTTTTCAGTTAGTAGCAGAGAACTAGGCTTCATAATATTAGCTTCCTCCTCTCTTACCCCTTGCCCTTTTCACCGGGCTTCAGTTTAACGTTACTTCACAGTTGGCTCTGCCCACTGAGGTTTAACTCAACCAATGAGATTATTTCTGCTTCCAGAACAGCTCTACCCCAAGAAATGTATCACCAAAATCTGTGCAAATTCAGTTTCAACCAAGTAATTTAATCAAATCTGGTCAAAAATGTGTTTACAGGGCGCCCCGGTGGCTCACTGAGTAGAGTGTGTACCATATAAGGCTAGGTCCTTCCCGCAGCGATCTGTGTTTGAATCCGGCCCGCGGTCATTTGCTGCATGTCCTCCCCTCTCTCTCTCCCATGCCTTCCTGTCTCTCTCTCTCTCTCACACTGTCTCATCAATAAAGCATAAAATGCCTAAAATAAATCTTAAAAAAAAATGTGTTTACACCATGCTGATAATTCCCGTAAAAGGAATACAGCAAGTTTTTGGGAGATTGGCCTGTTGGTCAACTTGTGGTTAGCTGTGCTTTACTGGTTTCTATGCTAACATTTGTGGTAACCAGGGAGCTAATTAGCAACAGTTCTAACTTTCTCTTGGTTTAGTACATTACTTTGAAGAAAACTTTTCAGAGAGTTGGTAACTATTGTCTAAAAACTATAATACCCACAAGAATGCCCTCTCTATTGCTAATGCTAATGGGGCAGATGAAACCAATCAATGTGCATGAAGTGATTTCAGTACCGGCACTGAAGCAACTGCCTGATCAGCACTTTTTCTCCCCTCTGGCGCTCCAGTACCCAAGGTAAATTCACAGCTTGTGCTGCACATCCAAGGTGGGCAGGATGGGGAAGCACTTTCATTACCTCATGAAACTGACACAGCAACAGACAGGGGCATCTGTCACCGCGGCGGGCCGGTGGTCCGGCGGCTACTAGAGCGAGACGCCCCAGACGGGGCTTCCTGCGGCTGCAGACTCCCCGGAGGGAGTGGCCGCGTTCTCCTCTGCTGACTCAGGGAAGACCGGAGGGAAGACGAACCCAGACATATGACAGCGGCTCTCCCAGACTCACCCGCCCACCGCACTCCTCCGCAAACTTTAATTAGACCTGTCAGCCGAGATAAACTCGACTGTTGCACAACTGTTATATAAGGTGCAGTTTACAGGCAGCAAGGGGCAATATGGAGACACATCAGCTTTACATTAAGACTTACTGAGGACCATGGAAAAAACATGCTTAAGGATTATACTGTGAATAGTTAACAATAAAACACACAGAGGTTAGAATGGGGCCTCCAGCCTGGGGTGTACCTGTGGATTAGTGTTAATGAGCCTGAAATGTACAAGTTTGATTTCCATCTCATGCTATGCTGCCACATTTCTTCTTTTATATGCCATTACATAAACAGTGTATACCAATTGGCGGACGTTTTTATCCCAAAGCACCTCACAGTGCCATGAGTGCATACACTTTAGCATGGGTAGCCCCAGTAAAGTCAAGTCATACTTTATTTGTATTGTGCACACTGCAAAAAACATCCATCTTAACAAATCATTTCTCAGTCTCAAATTCAGCCTTCAAATCATATTTTTCTGCCAATGAGGTATGATAACTCCACTTGTTTCCAATGCAGTTTCAGCTGTTCCGGGAATTTTCTAGAAATGAGTGTCAGTGTCTTGAAACCAGTCAGAATAAGGCAGATCACAGCACGACTATCAAGACACTATCAATGACACTCGATTCTAAAACATTCTTGAAACAAATTGATTTGCATTGGAAACAAGTGAAATTATCTAACCCCACTGGCAGATTTTTTTCACTTATTTTAAGAAAATTACGATTTTAGGACTCAATAATAGACTAAATGACTTGATAAGATGGAGATTTTTTGCAGTGCACAGGAAAACTCAATGTACTTAACACACAAAAACAATGAAAATATTAACTTTTTAAAATAGTAGTAATAACAACAAGAAATATATATAAAAATATATACAATAACACATATTTAAAGAAAAACAAAAGAAAGAAGAGAGACCGAAAGACCAAAAACATAACATTTAATCTCATAACATAATAGTAAACTCTGCCAAGTTTTCCTACTGGGAACAACGTTGCCCAGTTGAAAATTCCCACTCCAAAGATTAACCCCCTTTGGCCCCCCAACACACACACACACACACACACACACACACACACTCCTTCTCTCTCGCCGGGTACAACCCTCCCAGTGTTCCTTGATTAACCGAGCTCCGCGGCGGCCACTTCTCCAATTTCAGCAATAACCTCGGTCGGGGGGGCAATCAGGCGACCTGGACTCGGAGCGGCGGGGGTGAAATAATACCCGAGCCGCCGCCAAGCTCCTTGATCCTCCGGGCAGTCAGACAGGAAGTGCTTTAATCAGAGCTTCCTGTATGGCTCAGTGCGACTGCCTTGTTTTGTCTGAGAGAGAGAGAGAGAGAGAGAGAGAGAGAGAGAGAGAGAGAGAGAGAGAGAGAGAGAGAGAGAGAGAGAGAGAGGGGAGAGTAATGCATCCAGCAGCTGTTGCGAGAGTCTCAGGCCGATGAGAGCGAAGAGAGATTCAGCGAAGAAGAAACAGATGAAAACACTGGAGAAACTTCCTACTTACACTCACATCTTTCCTCTGGGTCTTGTCCTACAGATGGTCGCACGCTACAATTTCTAAGATTTGCCAGAATTAAGAAACAGTTTCCTCTTCTTGCTCCAAAATGAAATATTTAAAGGTCCCATATTGTCCACTTTCCAGTGTTTTATTTTGTGTCTTGAGGTCCATTCAAAGCTGTGTGTGTGGTGTCATGAACCAAAAACACTCTCAATCCATTTTTAAACGTTCATTTTCCAGCATCTCTCTGAGCCTTACCAAGAACAGGCTGTTTCTGTCGCTGTGTCTTTAAGGCTCATTAATATAAACGACCCCTCTGTTCTGATTGGCTAACAGTTTCAAGAGTGAAACGTGAGATGCCGCAGCCCGGCAGCTACAGGTAGGGAAAACTCTCCGGTAATAAACAATGACAACCGCTCAACCGCTTTGAAAAAAACACTTTGTTAGTCTATTATTTCTTACAAAAATGATAATGAGCGAACCTTTGTGACGCCACAAAGTTACAGAAGTCCAAACGGCTCGTTTAGAGGCTCGCTTTTCTGATATGGATTCTCCGGATTTAGTTGGCGACCGTGCGTTCTGATTACCTTGCGAGGCAGCTGGATTCGCAAGATCACAATCACGCGAGAATCCATCTTGCCAGGCTTCAAGTTATGTGTTTGTAGCCGAGTTCACAGTGGTGTGGACCAATCAGCGTCCTATGAGGGCAGCTGGGGGCGGGGCTTAGGTGTGACGACAGCGAGAAGTGAAGGCTTTTCTGGATGGAAAATATGTTTTCGCTCTTCTCCCGACTGGCTTCAGAGTTTGTTTATATGGTTCGTTGATCTGATTGGTTGAAGTTAGCCCGTGATAGATGGTGTTAGACAGATGGTTCATCCAACCACCTGCCAAGTATTTTTTGAAAGTGCCTGCCCTTTTCCAAACAGTTTCCAAGGACGACTTCCCAGATGGTTCTGTGTAACAAACCATCTGGCAAGTCAGGTTAGCGTTTTGATACTTTCACCATGTTTAGATAGCACATCCAACTCCTTTATAATCAAAGAGGCAACGGGAATCCTGTTTTACACCATATGGGACCTTTAAAAAAAGGCTTTCTACCTTATTACCTTCTTATTTCTTTTATCAAGCAATATTTCGCTCCATCTGTTGTCAGGATGCTTTGGCTCTGAGCCTCGGAAATCGAAGTGTTTACAGTTACTGAACTAGTAAATAAAGGAGTTTACTTACACCATTTCTGCTAGTGTGTCAGCTAAAGTGTTAATGTAAAATTAGATGCTGCAGGAAAGCTTCTGAGGAAAGCTGTGGCATGGGATTTCTTACTGCCACACTTGTGTATCATTGTGTGGGATCTGGCTCACTGCGGCTACATCTGGTCAAAATCTGGTCATGAGATAAAGGCTGACAAACACTCAGCTCACTCCGCATCACATGACTGCATGTGCGATTTTGACTTCCACGTCTTTCCACTGGATCCTCATTGTTTTCTCGTTCGGTTTGTGTGCCGTTCTGTAACCCTCTCACCACAATTTTAACAACACGCTCATTATCAGCAATAAATGTCTTAACTCGCTTGGCAAGACGAGCCGGACAAAAGACACATTGTTCAGTGAGACGTGAGCTCACTTTAACAGGCAAATCTGTCTCCAGTGAACCGGTTTTCAGACACATGACACCCTGACAGTTTCCTCTGAACATTAAGAGGGACAGAGGTGGAATGCAGAGTGCCATCGCTTTCCAGAGCGGAGAAGGAAAACACTGGTGAGAGGAAGGTTGCCGGTGTGAATCCCTAGACCGGCTGGGAAAAATCTGGATGAGAACCGCTTTGCCCTCCCAGTGGCCACCAGCAGAGGACTGTGGTTGTACTGGGAAGCTCCCAGTACATGTGAAAAACAGCATTCATGCTCAGTCAGCCATGAATAGCCAGCTACAGAAACTCAAACGTCATCACCAGAAAATCCAAGGAAAAAGACGACAGTCCTGCCCACACTCTGTGTGGTTGACAGCTGATTTCTGGGAAATGCAGTGCAGAAACACCACAGCAATGAGCGCTTAACAACAAAGACGTTGCCAAAATAAAAGAAAAACAGAAAATCTCGTGGATTACCAATTTAATGGTTTATAAAAAATATATTTGTGTCAAAGGTAATATTAGTATTAGCGTTTTTTTTTTGTTTTTTTTTATTATTACTTATTACTCTATCTCCCATCCACCTTATAGACCTCTTCCTAGTCTGACAATGTGGCACACACACACACACACACACACGCACGCACGCACGCACGCACGCACACACACACACACACACACACACACACACACACACACCAAATCAACACAGTACCCGACAACTAATGTCACTTTGCTGTTTTCTGGCTAGACTTTTATTAATTGTCCTGTCCTGTATTTATTGTTTTGTTTTTCCCGTGTTGTCCTGTCAATGTTCTGTCTTCTGTCTTGCAATAAAAAAAAAACATATATATATTTTTCTATGTCTATTAACTGCTGACATCAACAGCTATGATCAGAGGCCGTCTGATTCTCGCAGCACAGCACAAATCGTCAAAGTACAGAAGGAAGGACAGTTCAGTATTGATTAAGTGTGAGTTGGCCCAGCATTATGACAGGAAGACCTCTGTTCTGTTCTCCATGTGCAGGGATAGTAAAACCAGCACAACACCCTGAGAGGCCTTTATCTTATCTGCTGATATGGAGGTTGTCCTCTCTCTCTCTCTCTCTCTCTCTCTCTCTCTCTCTCTCTCTCTCTCTCTCTGCCTCGGTGTAAGGCACAAGACCAAAACTCGTCCTCCCAATCTTGCTCTTGGAAAATTCAGCTCATAGCATGTAGATACGACAGAGGAATATAAATAAAAAGCAGTACATTGTTTTAAAGTTGTGTCACCATTTGTTATGAAGTCACACTATGTCGTTTTTTGATTTTACAGACATACACCTTACGTCTGTTTCACAGGGCGTCACCTGTTGGACAGCGAAGGGTTATAAAACGTTATTATTTTGTTGTTTACACCCAAAGCAGCTGATGACATTCTGGCTTCTGAGAAAAGTTCTCACAGAGCGCGTATTCGGCTTCTCAGAATCCACCGCAGAAGAAATATCAGACCGCCATGTCTGTCTGTTGACACACAACAGCGAGCATGCAGGCGTCGCTGCTGCAGCACGTAGGATCTGCTCCGCCTCTGATGCAGCTCTAATGCAGTTCACATTGTGGCCTAAAAAAAAAAAAAGCTGAACCGCTACGGCAAACTGTAAAACACTGTAGACTGTAGAAACCGTCTCATCGCCAGGGAGATTTTGATAAGAGGTTTGACCGTTCCATCTACACCAATACTATAAAAACTGATGTGTTAAATAGTATTATGTGACTGTTCTTTGTCAATATTTGATGTAATTTCAAAATAATCTGCAAGATACTTTTTTTTTTTTTTTTTAATTTTGGTGACATCGCTGTGGTGTTTCTGCTCTGCTCTTCCCAGAGATCAGCTGTCAATCAAACAGTGTGGGCGGAGCTTGGATTTTCTGTCAGGAAAGACCTACCAGAAAAGCAAATGGAAAAGCTTTAATGAACTGGATTATGGATATAGGTTGGATCACTATTGTGTTATAGCAGCTGGGAAGTAGTAAAACAGACATTTATTTAATATGAAAATGTTGTGGATTATTACTTTAAATATGATTGCTACTGTTGTTGAATAGCAAGCCAAAGCAGGGAACGGGAAATCGGCTTCAGATCTTCCTTACTTCTTTCTTTCCTTCATTCCTTCCTTCCTTCCTAACCCTTTACTGGAAGACGACGCAGGAACAACAGGTGCACAAATGGATGTGGGTACATTCATTTTGCTAGATCTACTTTCTTTTCACTGTCATGATAAAACGCGAAAGTTGAGAAAATGCAACTTCTGTCTCAAGTTCAATCTTCAGGCGCAGCAGGCAGAACTTTACGCCACAGTTTGCCGCCATTCTCCTGAAATAATGAGCATCCGGTTTGTGAAATGCAGACTAAAATGTCATAAGAGGCAAGCAATTGACGACACGTAGTCCAGACAATCCACTGAATAGAGAGAAAATGGGGGCAGCTCATGTAAAACAAGACACCTGTTGAGGATTACAAAACATGTAAGTGTAATAAAGTTCAGAAGGCAGACTATCACAGATCTGACACAGTATCTCTGCTGGTCCGGTTCAAGCCGTGCCACAAGCCGAGTCAAACGCTGTCACGACCTGCCTGAGTGACACAATATCCGACCCCACCTCGCCAACAACACATCAGCAATGAATCCCGCATCAGCCCAACAATAGGCCTCGACGTTTTCCCTCCTCATCCTGTCAGGTCCTCCTGTCACTGCTGCAGGGGCGAACTAACCCGCTGCGGAGGAGCCTGAAAGGGAAAGGGAGTTTTCCATTCGCTTTTCTCACGGCGGTCATATCCACAAACACCGAGGATTAGTTTACAGCGACTCACAACTGTAACTCGGCTGGAGCGTCTCGCAGATCAGCTGCGGCGATCAATCATTACTCAATTGCTGGCAGTTCGTTCAATTGCCTGCAGAACAATGGGGAGCAGTGTGGCGGCCCGTGGAAATAGGTCACAAGACAAAGTAGAGGAACAGCTACAGTTAAGGTGAAGATACAGAATACTTATGGGACAATACAACAATATGAGATCTGCTGCAGGCGCCTATAGCTTTAGGTGATGCACTTGGCTAACGTTTAGAGGAAAAAAATCCACCCTAAAACACTTTAACACTGTTAAAAAACAGCTGTTGGCAATGTAGCTTGCATTTCTGGGCCTGTTTTGCTGTTTGGTGGTGTATTTTTCTTATTTCCATGGATAACTAGAAAAACATAGACAACGTGATGTCATGTCAAGATATTTCCAATGGAGTTTGATAGGAGAAATGATTCACCGATCTAAAACATCAGCGGTAAACGTCAGGTTTTGGCGTCAGTCCCTCAAAGTCAAAGAGCGAGGGCTTCTTTCTAGAGCCGCCATTTTGCACCGAGAGACGTTCAACAATCATACAGGGAGAAATCCATCGTAGGAGAGGAGAGAGACCAATTTCTCCACCGACAGGAGCAGGAGAGAGAGACCAGAATGCAATGCAGCATGAAGACAGGTTGAGTTTTGAGTGAGAGCGCGACTCACTTTTTCTCGACTGGGAAAAACTCTCGCTATGGGGGTTGTTGAAAGCTGTTATGGGAAATGTAGGGAATCACTAAGTGAAGTAGAAGTAGGCGAGGCAGGTTGAGGGAAAGTGGGTGCACCAAAAAAGTAAATAAAGTCACACTACATACATCACCAAATAACTCCTGGAATGCTTTGAACACCACAGATTGATAATATTTAACAGTGTAAATGTCTGCGGGTGGATTTTACTTCCTGCAGCGCAAATATTGACACGTCTTCTGGATGTGTCACTCCTGTTCGTCTCGATAACGACGCTGCCAGCAACTCCTGCTACTCTAAACCGCAGACCTGTTGACCAGATCTCAAAACTGATGATATAACACTGTGAGAGAATCTGACGTGGATTTTTCCTTCCAGTGGGACGGACCGGTATTCCCAGTTTTTCCACAGCCCTTCTCCCTAAAAAAAACAAAATCAGGACAACGCTGCCAATTTTCTTTCCCCCGGTGTTGGTGGAAACTGAGAGGAAATGAACGACGACTGCCTCTTTAAAATTAAAGATAATAACGTCCAGCAACCATGACTTCATCTAATCACCAACATAGTGCCCAACTAAGCGATCTGCAAGTGGAGAAATGTAAATGTTGGATTTGCTCGTTTGTTTTTTTTTTCCCTTTTTTATGAGAATACTCCAGGGTCCCATGAACATACTTTACCCCCACTGGACTGTGTATTAATGAGTCCATGCTGCTGTTTGGTTGGATGAGAGGTCATTGTCATTACGCTGATGAGGAACTCGCAGTATGCTCGTTTATCCGCAAATGTTTCCGTTTTATTTCTGCCCATTTGGCTCAATTTCACCGGATCTCCTGAACTAAATACCCGCATTATGTTTTCCTGGTAATTGCTTGTGACATTTTGAACCGAGGGACGGATGTTGTGATTGCGTATTGCGTTCTGATTTAGCTACTTATTTCAGTACGTAATGCGAGTTTATGCCTTGTAAACACAACAGGGATGCTCTCGCTGGCATTACATAGAGTCCCAGGGCAACTTTAACCCTAAAAAAAACATACATACTGCAGATTTACATCCACATTTGACTAATTTATATTGGACAGTCAATGTTTTATAGTGATTACAAAAAAATACCTTCTTCCTCTCTCCTGAGCTTCTATTTTTCTCTTCTTCTAGCACTTTTCATGATTATTTTAGCATCACAGTATGTATTGTCACTCTGACTCTTGCACTCCGTACAATTGGTTGCTTGTAATTTCGGTGATCTAGCAATTGAAGCTTATTCTACTGTTGCATCAACTAAATGCCATTTTTAAGGCACGGATGGATCTGGCACCAAGTCATATCATGGACATTTTATCCCCACATGAAGTCTGAAGTTATTGGCTCCTGGACTTTGGAACAACTTGCCTGAAAAGCTTAGGTCATCTCAGTCAGTATCACATAATAAATAATTTATTATTTTATTATATTATTTATTATTTATTTAACTCACTTTTATAGACTTGCTTTTATGTCCTTGACCTCCCTTTTCACGTTTTACATTGATGTTTCTTGCTTTGCTTACATTGGTTTTTGCTTTTGCTGTTGATTTTATTATGTTTTTTGTTTTTTTTACCTCTTATAAAAGTGCTATAAAAAAGTGCTATATACAGATGAGATTAGATTATTATTATTACTATCAGTAATAGTAGTAGAAATAATAGAGTCATTATTATTACTTTGATTAAAATGCACTGGCTTGTCTGTCTGACTTTGATGCAAATTAAGAGGTTGACTTTCACATTGGGATGTAGGCAGAACTGAAAAAATATTGTAAAAATGTCTGTTCAATTTTGTAAAATTCCTAACAGTTTCAGTGGATTATTGTAGGAATTCAGTCAGTCATGAATTGTCTGGGAATTTCTTAAAGTCCCTTCCTTCACCCCTCACCCCCCCTCCCCCTCCACCCTGCATTGTGGGTGCGTCTGGTGCACCACAGGATGCCTCAGCTCATATAAAACAAATCTCAGGCTTTTATCTTCTTCCTGCTACTTACCACATCACCTCATCTGTCACTTATAGGAGGCAGGGGAACAGTCTGAAGTGAACCTGCTGGGAGACAAAAGAGACATTGTCAAAAACCTGTCCTAGAAACACCCGGCGACACAAAAAGAGGCTTATGGGCCAAGAGCCAGGGAGCCTAAACCCGGTCTGAGACACTTGAGCCAGGTGTGGATCAGTTACTGCAGCCACTGACTTACTCTAGACTTTAGTGCAGGTTGAGGAGTTCATGAATCTGATGGGTGCTTTGAACTTCTGACTGATGTCAGCATCTGGAAAAACAGGCACAGACAATAACCAGATTGAAGATTTTTGTTATACAAATATTTCCAGGAGGCAGAGCTGCCCTGGAGGAAGAAATTATCTCATTGGTTGAGTTAAACCTCAGTGGGCGGAGCCAAAGAACCAGTGCAAATTAGCTAAGTGACAAACTTGTTGGGCAAAAAAGGAACTCCGGTCAAAATATAACCAAAAAATATAAATGGTGATTATTACCATTTTCATTCATGCATTCATGACTATGGGATTCATGATGTTGATGGTCAGCAGCTAGCTAACTAGCTTACCTAGATAGCTATAGGCTAGTATGGCTAATTTATAATAATAGTCTAATTTTACATTATTTCTGCTTCCAGAAATAATCATAGAAATGTTTGTACAGCTAAAACTCCAATCTGCAACAATAAAAGCTTTTTTTTAGAACTGCAATGAAATATGTCGCACCTGAAGGTTAATTCAATACCGAACTGCAGTGATATAAGGATTCTTGTTACTGTGAATATAAGAGTCAGTGCAGGTTTTCCTTCATAAGAGCCAAAGCTGGAGTTAAACAGAGTAAAGATCCTTGTTTTCAAACCCTAACAGTCGGGGTTTGCCCTCTGTGAGCGGCTGAACACTGGAGCTTTTACTGGAATCCTCTGGAGACAAACAATATTGTGATATCTTCGCTCGTGGCTGAGCTTTTTAGCCTGCTGCAGATTTTTGATGTGGCCGCGCCTTTATTCTGAGCATGGGGTTTTGTTTTAGGAGTTATGCAAGAGTTATTATTGAAGAACTTCATGCAGCGCTGTCGATGTCGCCAGTGTCTGGATGGGTGAGACAGGCCAGTCTCTCCCTCTCTTTCTTTCTCTCTCTGTATCTATGTTTATCACTGTAGGCAAGAGGTGTGTCTGTTGGCAAGGGGCGACTCCTCCTGTGCTGGCAGAGCGGGTCGTCTCACACAGAGGTGTTGTTGAGTGTACAATGAAGTGTGCGCTGTTGGAACAAGGGAGTGAAGGTGTGAGTAATCCACTACCAGGGTGAGTAATGGGTTGAATAACACTGCGTGTTCCCTGGGGTTGTGGATAAGATCCAGGTGGCGGAGAGGAGGCTGACACGCAACAGATCGGAGGAGGGAGTCAGACCGCCAGAGTCAGCTGTGGGGGTGGGGGAGGGGTGGGTGGGGTGCTCAGTGACGTCCAGGGTGGCCGCTTCCCAAAACTGCAGAATGGTGTTAAGACACGTTCATTTAGTTCATTTAGTCCTTTAGTTCTGTTTGTTTGGCCTGGTGAGAACATGCCATTCAGAATCTGGTGGCACCAAATAACAGCACCAAGACGCCTGAAAATGTGATCGTCTGTTCTCTTCCAAGTGAACTGCAGTGTGGTTCGAGAACATAATCTGAACCAACTACTGGAAACGAGCGAGGACTTATGAGTATAAGCAGAAGGATGTGGACATCTGATAACCAGCAGTTCCTCATGCTTGAAAAGCCCAGCATAATAAAATGAACTGAGGGCAAACCGCTGTCTGGACTGATGCTCATAGTCAGCTGTTTCTTCATGTGTTCTTAACTGGTATGAAGTTAACTGGTGTGGAAATTACAGCAAAGAGTGCAGACAAGTCCATCATGCTTAGCTAAAGTTACAGAGACTGGAATCGGATTTGTTTTGACCTCTCCACCACCGAAATCTCAAACCTGGCAGGATGACAGATCACCAAAACTCTGTCTGATAAACAAGCTTCTTGTGAGTCCATGTGACTTTTGTGTTCAAGCCCTGGTTTGCTTGTAATTGGGCAGTGTGAGCCAAAATGAACCAAATACAAAAAACACAACAGAGTAAATTATTCCACCAGAGAAAACAAGCTGCAGGTGTGACTGCGCTCTTACAAGGACAGGAGTGTTTTCAAGGACTCACTGTAGTGAGCAATGATACTTCATGTCCACATCTCAGCTCCCGCCCACACACTGCACCGCTAACCAAAATCCCTGTGACGGCTTTTAAGGTTTCTTCCTCCCCCTCACACAGCAACACACCCAGACCCACAGTCACACATGCAAACAAACATGTGACGACAGCAGAAGAAGAAGAAGAAGAAGAAGAAGAAGAAGAAGGAACAACCACATGTTCTAATGAAGCCAGTGGGATCAGTGGTTCTCAACATGGGGTCCGGGGACCACCAGGGGTCCATGAGAGGGTTCCAGGGGGTCCTCAGCAAATTGCTAAATTGTTAAACTTCAACATTTCATTTACAAGAAGTTAACACAATTAGAGAATGTAGAAGAATGACTGTTTTAGTCATAGATTCACTGTTATCTCTCTGCCTACAATACAGATAGTCAAGGAATTCTGGACAAAATCATATCTAACAATAAAAATATTCTCAGATTTGGGTCCGCTAGAAAAAATATAATCAAATGGGGATCCGTGGCCCTAATGTATACAAAATTAGTGGTCCTTGATATGAAAAAGGTTGAGAATCTATAAGATATAAGGCTGTTATCTAAATGCTTAGAGATGTCAGAACTCACTGGGTGAATGTTAAACAACAGGAGAAAAACTCTTTACACTTTGACGTCTCTTGAGACAAAACACAGCAACAAGTACATGCATCTCTGCCGGCTTTGACTCAAATCGTTTCGCAACTTTTTGTCCCCTCTGGGCCTCGTTACTGTCTCAATAAACAAAGACAGAGATACTTAGGCAACTTGACTTCCAAAGAAAAACCCCCCAAAAACAAAGCAGGTAAAGACAGACACCTGCCCGCCTACGGTTCTAAACATATCCTCCTTTCTCAGATTACCAGTAAAACCCCGACCCTCGCCTCTCACCCTGTGGCCTTCACCTATCACCCTGTGCAGCTGCGTCCAGGCGGACACTTCCACCGCCTGTGGGCTGACGTGTAGGAGTTAGGAAACAACGCTTTCTGGGTCTGTGTCAATTTCTGTCATGTTTTTATGAGCGTTATTTAGGTCTCTATAGGTCCCAGGGATCATCTATAAAATCAGAGTGGGTGTTCAAGTATGCCAGCTACCAGTTCCAGTAATAATAAAGATAAAGTGATGCTTTATATATCCAGGGAGGTCAGAGGTCAGGGTTGGTAGGGATGTGGTTGCTCACACAGGTTTGAACTAGGGCTGGGCGATATGGCTGAAATCAATATCACGATAATCATAAGGATGCTTTTTTGATATTGATATATATATATAACGATATGGCTCACGTATGCAAAATCATATGTTGAATAATCTAATTAATGTTCATCCCATTTAACAGAATGGTAATGCTAGGTGTGATGTCAAACAAAACTGGAATTTTCAAATAATATTCCTACCATACCTCATTTTGTCAGAGTTTTTAAATAAGATTTGCTTGTTATCATCAATTTAGACAGCAGAATTGTGTGGAAGCCCATTCCCGCCACTCAACAAAATATAAAAAACGACTCAATTGTGAGTTTTTTTTTTCTCACAATCGTGACTTTATTTCTCACAATTCTGACTTTATATCTCAGAATTCTGACTTCTCAGAAAAAAAAAGTCAGAATCCTGAGATATAAAATCAGAATTTGGTGGAAAAAAATCAGAATCCTGAGATATAAAATCAGAATTTGGTGAAAAAAAATCAGAATCCTGAGATATAAAGTCAGAATTGTGAGAAAAAAGTCAGTATTCTGAGAAATAAAGTCACAATTGCGAGAAAAAAACTCACAATTGAGTCATTTTTTATTTTATTGAGTGGCGGGAACGGGCTTCCATAGAACTGTGTGTCAAGATATCCCAAAATCGTCACATCACCAGGCCACCCTGACGCCCCACTGTACTTAGTTTTAGTTTACATACTTCTTATTTTAGTTTAGTTTTAGTGGTAGTCACGCTATAGGTTAATGCACCCTCTCCATGTTCAAGTAGGCCTCGTAAAAACAAGACAAAGCAGTTGATATATGGCTGTTGATGTGCTTCAACATTATGTAAATGCTGGTAATAAAAGATAATTACAACCAGTTTGTTTCACTTAATCCACATCCTGAAGAGTGAATATAATTTCCTAGTGGTTTCAATCACAATCAATCACAGCTGACATCAAAGGTGGAGCTACTTCCCAAACACGAGCAGCAGGTTTGTGAGACAAACTGGCTTTTAGTCAGGCTTAATTGCCCAATCAATTCCCTCAAGAGCCACTGAACCACATGTGATATTTGACATTACATAATTATTTACATTACATAACAGGGTTTCCATGGTCCTCGAAAATCCTTCAAAGTTTGTGGATTTGAGAAAAAAATAAAATAAGGCCCTATTTTTTTATTTTTTTTTAATGAATCGATGGGTGGTCGTGAAAGTACTTGAATTTTTATTAAGATATAGCAACTAAATTCATCAACATGCCTCAGCTCTCTGAACCCCTCTCCATCCTACCATCAACACTTCACATTAATAAGAATTCTCTATTTGCATTGAAAGAGCAGCAGTTCTAATAAAAATAACGAATTTCACCAGGTTTTCTTGACTTGACAAGATCATGAAGACACAATGATGCCTCTTTGTCTAATTCTGACCTGTGTCATGTCTTACCCCAAAACATGCCAATTTTGAATCCTCGAATTTCACAAGACAAGACCTTGAACGAATTTGATTTCCAAGTGATTGTGTGGGACTCGAAGGGACCTACAATGAGTGCAACTGTAGAATAATCTTAAATTCTTACATTATAATATGGAGTGAACAGATCGATGCCACAGCCCTCAGACAATTAATGCAGCAAATACACCTATCACCCTAGAATGTAAACGTTTAAAATCTTGATTAATTTTCCAATCAGTTCCTTCATAAACTACAGAGGGTGACAGATTTATGATGGAGTGAAAGCAATTTGACGTGGGAATGACCTAGGAGTGAATCAAAGGGCGTGTCAACTATGTGAAGTAGGCTGACTATGAGAGTTGATATAATGGTTGCAGTACTTGAGTCATGTGTCCAGTCCACTTTTCTGATATTTTGGACACGTCACCGTCTCGGCCACTGTTGGATGTTGACTTGACTTTTTCTCGCCTATCTAAAAAAAAAATTCAAATATATGTTTTTCTCCACCTGGTCCACCTTTGTCTATTTTCTCCCCAGCACTATAAACAATTTAAAGGATTACACTGGGATAATATGTACAGGTCCTCAACTTTCTATGCATGGATTAGTCTAAAATCTTACGGATTAATTAGTCAATGTTGAAGGGTTTAGTACAGAGCTGCTGCAGATAGATCTACATCTCTGCTGATCCTTAAGCATTAATGTTAGATTTGGAAAGACATGTACACTGTTTATTGCCCAATTTGGTCTCCATCCTGAATGGGACTCGTTTTGCTCAGGTCTCGGTCTTTACTTGGTCTCTACCCTGTTTGGAACCAGTCTTAACTTGAACTTGACTGACCCATGGTCTTGGAAGTGACTTGACTTGACTCAACTAAGGTGGTCTTGACTACATGCCTGGAAAGCAGACATAATGAAGACGAAACAGGCCAAGAGGAGAGGAGAGGAGAGGAGAGAAGAGATGTGAAGAGAATGAAGACCCAGACGGAGATATAAGGACACGGGGATTAGCACTGCATGCTGTGGCGGCTTCAAAGGCATTGCGTCCCCAGTGTTAACAGTGGAACGATGGTCATCGGGGAGGGAAGCACTTAGTTTCACTGCAAGGACACTCGCCTGCTTTGATGTTGGACAGAGGAGCGCTGGTCTGGAAATGGATCATAGACTTTACGCAACTCTCACTCACCTCGTTTAACTTTCATGGGGAGGTGAAGCAAGGAGGAACGAGTGCAAGAAGGGGTCGGTAATACAGCATATACCATTATAGACTTATCCCAACTGTTGAGAAATGCCTAACACAGTGTTCAGGACATTCTCATAAAGGGACAAAATACTGTTCTTTCAGGAAAATGTTGTCAGAGGTTCACAACGTCCACACTTAAAGGGAAAATCCACCCTGAAACACTTTAGCACAGTTACAAAAACCGTTATCGGTGATGTACGTTGCATTTCTGGTGGTGATGTGACATCATGCCAAGATATTTCCAGCAGCTACAATGGAGTTTAATAGCAGAAAATGTTTCAGAGATGTAAAACATGAACGGTAAACATCAGGTTTTGGTGTCAGTCCCTCAGAATCAAAGAGCGAGGGCTTCTTTCTAGAGCCGCCATTTTGCACCGACGTTCAACAATCATTTTTCCACTGACAGCAGCCTCAATAGACCAGAATGCAATGCGGCCTGAAGACATGTTGTGTTTGGAGTAAGGGGCACGACTCTCGCTTTTTCTCAACTGGAAAAACTCTCATTCTCTTGGTTTTACTGACACTATCACTATCACCATCGCTCTCTCCACCTACACTTATTACCTGCAGCTGCATGGAACAAGTTCTGGCACGTTCTCTGTGGGTTGTCCAAAGGTATTCTGGGAAACGTAGGAAATCACAAACTGAAGTAGAAGTAGACGAGGCAGGTTGAGGGAAAGTGGGTACCACAAAAAAGAAAAATTACAACATTCATCACAAAATAACTCCTGGAAAACATTGAACATTGCAGCTTGATGATCTATAACAGTGGAAGAGTATCTGTTCTTTATTTGAACATCTAAACATCTACTACAATGAAATAAAGTCGCTTTCCCCTTTACTAACAAGTGTCTTTGGTCTGACCTTAACATTCAAACACGGAGGCACTTACAGTAAGTCTTGTCTATACAGAGGAGCTAAGCCCAGTGTAAGCAGACAAACTGAAGTCAAGTTAACTTGTAAGAACCAGTGGGTGGAGAACAGCAGAACAATAGTCTGGTGGTTCCTCCTCTGCAGCTCCCCAAGCTCAGTCTAGTCTAACAAGAACACAGTTATAAAACCCTGAGGAGTGGGAGGTGAGGAGGAGGAGAGGGAAGAGGAGTAAAGGGCTGCTACACATTTCCCCTGTCAAAACTCCAGGATTTTTCCAGGCCTTCATTTCCATCCTAACTGGATTTATAGATTCTGGTCGGCGTGCACTATGATCTCTGCTGATAGTGGCTGAGCAATATGACTTATGAATTGAATATGAATATGATTTTTTTTTTTATCACAATTATTGATCCTGATTATTCTGGAAAAAAATGTATTGCCCTTTTGCACCTTAACATATTTTCACTTTTTCCACCCAATATTTCTCAGCTAGAAAGTCTTGTTTTCACTCTGTCTTACTCTTTATTGCAGTCCTTATTGACAAAATTCTAATAATAAATAACACTAAACAATAAATGTAGCTGAAAATATCATGTGCCACTGTATTGTACTTAATCACTGCATTTTTCCAAAGCTGCTCCTCCATCTTAACGTTTGTTTTGGTCACACGGGTGCACATTCAAAGGTTGTGATTGGTCATGCGTAATGGAAGCGCTTGATATATGAAATTGCGATTTGTGCACTGCATGGCTGACGATTGCTCTTCCCTGCAACAAACATCACAATACATGAAATAACAGTGTATCTACAAAATTAAGTGTGAAGTCATGTGTATATTGGGGCTAAACAACAGTTTTTTCCATACTTTTACAGACTTTCGTTCCAGTTCTAAAATGTTCAATACCTGGAAATTATCAAATTGATTTTCCATGCTTTCCCAGTGTTTCCAGACCCGCCCAGGGACTGAACCCATGGGGAGGTGCTGCAGGAGTGAGGAGTATCAACAGGTTAAAACCTCCAGGGCAGGATTTGAGTTAACACAGGTCTCTGCACACAACCCGCTCCTCTCCCTGTGTCTTAACAGGCTCAAGTCTACATTATATCCTCTCCCCGTGAACTTCTAACACCAGCTTGGACAACTGGCAACAACGGGAGGGATCAGGGAAAGGGATCAGTCTTGAACTTAACTCGTAATTATGATAATCAGTCCCTGTTTTCGTTGCAGATCTCCTTTTTTGGGGGGGACCACACAGCTTGGAGGAAACGCCTCTGGGGGGTACAATCTCACAGATTTCCTCCCAGGTCAGAGCGTTTAGATATGGATCTGTGTGGTCTTGAGAAAGGCACGATATCCATATAAACACATGTAAATTAAACTCAAGGTTTGCCACTTTTATGCCTAAAGTTTTTGTCTGTGGAATTCAAACAGACACAGACAGGACAGTGAAAAGTTCATTTGACACCCTGATCTCCCTCTCTCCTGGCTCCCCAAAGGAGGAATGACCGTCACTCTCCATCTTCGTTTTAGGCGGAAAACATCTTTTCTTTAAGTACCTCACATCCCTCCATTCTCCCTCTGAATCATACCTCCCTCTACCTGCTTTATTCGCTTTAAAATGCTCTAAAATGCTATTTTTAAGTTTAAAATCCCATGTAACTTTGGCCTTATTATTACTCTTATTACCTTTCCTTTCTTTACATGAGCGTTTTGGGATCACAAGAATATTTAGTTACCTCAATATACAGGAAACCATGACGCTGACCTTTGCAGTCTTTACTATTGGTTGCTTGTAATGTTGATGAGGCTACGAATTGAGGCTTATTCTACTGTTGCATTCAAGGTAAATTGCTCTGGAAAAGAACATCAGCTAAATCGAGTGCCTAAAATGGAAACACATGTAAAATTTAAAAAATAATTTGGATACTTTGCACAGAGAGACAGCTATGAAAAAAATAATAACCCCTAACCCTAACCCTAACCAAACTATGAAATTATCAGCTATAAACACACAGCGGAGTCAATCTAGTCATATCGTAAACCTCTGGAAAAGAACGGTGAGGGCATTATCAGATTAGTTGGTCTTGCCAAAACAATGTTTTAAGACTCATGCCGTGTACACAAACGTAACTGTCACTCAAAAGAGAGATAAACCGCGTTCCAAATCCCTCTTTTATGAGTCTGAGTTCTCATAGCCCTCATCTTATATATACAGAGCTTTCTTAAACGTGCAGATACACTCACATACACATGTATACGCACGCACAGTGTTTGTTGGAGGCGGAGGGCTTACATAATATCTTGATCCTGTGGTAAAAGAGGTTTGTTCTCACCTGGATACACTGCGAGGCGGGTGTCAGCTCCTGCCAAGATATGATAGAAATCTACAACAAATCATTGATTGTTAACTCAAACTCAATCCTGCTCTGTTTGTTTAGTGCAACAATGACGCCATGTTAAAGGAATACACCAAGTTTTTGGGAATTTTGGTTCATTGGTCTAATTAGCTGTTGGTGATGAGAACATAGAGACCAAAATTATCGATATGTCCCTGGTGTCATTTGCTCTGGTGCTCCATGCTAACACTTTAGCATTCACTATGTTGAGTGATAGTAGATAGCATTAACCAAAGTAAGAATGCTTAGCTTCTAATGAGAAAAAGTTGTTAGTGGTCTTTATTTTACGACACAGTGCAGCTGTATAATATTCTCACTATGCTTTTACAGAAACGTAGACTTACTTGCATATAGACAGTAGAGTCAATGTGATACCTGAGCTTGCTTGACACAAGCAAGTCAACTCTAGGTGGAATGGGTGAGAAGCTCTAAAGGGTGACACCCAAGGTTGCTTTCAGTCTATTTCTGGCCTTGGACTTGGTTGTGGTCACAATGGAAAAACCAGATTCCTGCAGATAAGTCGAGAAAGGCAGCAAACTGAACAGCCCTTACTGCAGGACGAGGATATTCCTTTGAAACAGAGATTAAAAACAGAGCCCTGGTCAGTTTTGGTCAGCAGACCAAATGTGGACAGGGCAACGTCATCAACTCCTTTGAAAATGGGTCCAAAATACTCTCCAAAATACACTGGAATCCTCTGGGAAACACTCCATGAATTTCTCAGACAACTCATAGTAAAGAGTTCTCCAGAATTTCCTTGTTCCATCTTCCTCCGTCTCCTGCTTGTTCCACAGAACCAGTTTGCTTTTGAAGCCTTCAATTTCATCTGAGGCCAAAAATATGCTGCTGTTTACCCTTGGATTGACTGGTTTGTAATCGATCCAAGTTTAGACATTTTCTAAAGAACAGTCTCACTGTGATCTGTTTTTTTGTTAGAAGTCTGTTTTTGCGTCTTTACACGGCGCTCGCCTCTCTTCAGCTCATCTGACCAAAACTTTACATTTCTAGCTTGCCTTCTCTGCCAGTCTCAAATAGATGAAGTCTGATTAATGACACAGATGATAGGGCTAATTGTTATTATTTGTACTTATAGGTAGATTGATTAATAGTAATTTTGTTCGGCTTTATATAGAAGGACCAATGCGGACCACTGGCCTTTTCTGATGGTTGCATCGCAGTGTTAAATTGCATAAGCCTTCCTCACACCAGCAGTCTTTATTTTATTTTATAAACCTACTGTCCTGAAAGAGGTACGTTCACCTCCATTAAGCTGTAGGCCAATGTTAAGGGCATTATTACAGGTTCAGAAATGTCTTCCTGGGGTTGTTTAGGATGAACATGTCACCATTAGAGGTACTAAAATCACCACCACCAGAAGTATTCACCGACTCCAACATTTTGTTCTTGCTTACTAAGGTAACTCAGGACAATCTGAGGGTTTCCTCTGACCTAGCAAGCTTATAGTGTTTTCAGCTGATCTGTTCAGACATGTAGAGGCTTGGACAGAGAAGAGAACAGTAAACAGTCCGATGACAGACTTTAAAACAAAGTGCTCACCCGTGGAATATTCATACCTGACGGACTGAGGCAATCTGGTGAGACAGGCGAGGAGTTTGCCAAGCCACCATCTTAGGCTTTGTTTCATCTGTTGTTGAATGCACATTATGTAGGGCACATGCCAATTCCTTTTTGATAGATTGATCTCGTGACAGAGGGTTAAATGAAAGCAGAGACATTCCTTCTAAATATAATCTGTATGTGCTCTGACTCAAAATAATATGAAAAATTCAGCTTGAGGTGTTTGATAACATCTTGTTTGTGAGTTCGTACCACTCTTTGGCAGACCGTGTGACCTCAATTCACTTCTGCTGGCCACTGTACTTTACCTCAGCCGATCTCAGCATATAAGGACTGATGCTCACTCCCACACAGACTCATAACATGAAAAACATGGGGAAAATTTGGCATTGCATACAGGCGTCCATGGAAAACTCCAGGTCAGCGTGAGCAGTTTCTTTCTCTATAACTGGACGGCTCATATCCCTAAAGCCCCCGGCCTCCTGAGGAGGAAATGAAAGAAGGTAGCTTGTATCTCCCTCTAACAAAGAAAGCAATATCTTGGAGGATAAATACTTTTTCAGTGAACATCACAAACACGTGTTAACATTTGTTTCACATTTTCTTTCAACTGGATCAGTATTTTAAAATAGCTAGCTCTGCTGCTGCAACAAAGGCAAGCCTGTTAGCCTTAAGGCCAGATTAACGTTAGCTTGTTTTTGAACTTACATCATCATAACTTTGTTGTGTTGTAAAGATGTTTTGTCTTTGAAGTTAACTGGATTCTGGAGCAAATTAAAACAAAGATTTACACTATCCATAAAAACAAACAGTTTGCTTGTTATTACAAATCATGGTCCAAACCTTTTTCATATCAGTGCAACCAGAGCAGCTAGCTTGCGGTGGTAGCATCAAGCTAGCACAAGAATAACTAGTCATGACGTGTTTAAATTCATTAATCAGAATTTTATATCGCCCTGTTTTAGACCAAGAAATACATTATTACATCTTTAAACAATGCATTTCAGCTAAATATTAAAAATATCCACCAGAGGAGTCCATAAGATAATGCTACATTTGTGTCATATATCTCATAAGTGCAGTCTAAGGTGTAGATTTTAACTAAACTTTCACTTTAATCCCTAATTTTAGCCTAGACGTCTAACCATTTAGATGCCTTTACTTTTTTTTTTTTTCAGTTAGAGAGATTGTGAAAGTGGGCCGACAGTTTAGACGTTATAGGCTAATGAAAAGGAAGCTGTATTGTGACAAGCAATCGCCTCCAGCTTGTTAGCGTTATCGTCCACACCTACATTTCTAGCCGTATTGCTTTTGTTCAGCCTTGATGGGAAACATTCCAACTTGCATTTTAAACAGGTGAATATTCTACCGGTCCATTATTAGCTGTCTTTCAAATCTTTTTCTCTTCCCTCACATGTGTCATCTCCTCAGGCGAAAGGAAATCCCTGAGACTTAGGTGACATTTGTCTCGGAGAAAAACACATTGAGCTGACAGGTCCTTTTGGCAGCGTGTGAGTGATGACTGAACATGCCCCGCTGCTCCTTCTGATGCTCCCGGTTTGTCAGGACGAGCCCAGCAGAGTGTATTTTGACATAAACACAGAGTCTATAGCTTTTGATGGAGGGGGGGTAGTTGTGAACCTGTTTGACCTCCAGTCCTCCCCCCCCCCCAGCGCTACATCGCTCGTCAGATTTTGTTTTTTGGCTTATTATTGTGGCTTTGGTTGAGGTGTAGTATTTAGTAAACTGATCTTATAGGTTTTTACACCCAGGGAGTTTCCTGTGCCTTCTAGCATCTGACCCAAAAGAGCAAAAAAAAAAAGAGATATTATTCAGTGATCTGATACACAAAGCATTAGGAGACACAGAGAAGCCATACATGACAAAACCCTTTGTCTGTTTGCATGTTATCCTCACAGACAATCCTTCTGTTATGTTTTTTTTCTATGCTGTGTGGGGCTGCGTGGCCTTTTCACCATGCATGAGCCGGGCTTGATTGAATTCGTCACCCACGCTCCACAGGCATGGCAGTGTTGTGTATTCAGTGTGTTGAGGGCCGGACGGTCCCATTGTGCTCCGTGAAATGTGTTGCGGTGCGGTCAGCTGGTCGTAAACGTGAGGGAGACAGTCACCAACACGCTGGATCTGATGTGACTGTGGCTGCTGTGGTTTTGTATAGGAGCCTAGTTTGGATTTTAGAGGAAAAGTGTCTTTTTTGTATCTCCCAATTGCCTCTCTGAGTTATCCTATTTGCCATCATTTATTAATATTTAAAAGGTTTTAATGGTGATAACGTGGGCACCTCCCATCACAGATGTTGGGTTGAAAGAAATAGACAGACAGATAGATAGATGTGAATATCCAATTTAAGGGAGTTTTGCAGTTCATCCCACTTGCATAAAAAGTAAATACTGACTTTTCTACTTCAGTGTTCATGTATTCATTTGTGACATTAAAACGAATGAACTCATGTGATCGAGTACGGTGTCTGAATTTTAAAAGTGATGAAATGTAAAAAGGTGGCTTGTTGAGGAGAGTTTTGTAAATAAACAAGAGGCAGAGTTTTTCTCTTAGAGTGTGAAGTGATGGCTGCTCTACCTTCTAATAGAGCTGTGGCTCTTCAACCTAGGGGTCGGGACCCCCCAGGGGGTCGCAAGCTAATTTATTTGGGGGGGGTCACAAGATGATTTATGGGATAGGACACAATAGGATACAAATGTATTATCGTGTCTATTTTTTCTGATTTTTCTCTAATTGTTGCTTTTTTTCTTGTGAAATACTGAGTAGTTTTCAGTCTCTTGGCCTCCTTTGACGATTAATCAAATGAAACAAACTGAAAAGGGAAAATCATTCTTTGGTTGAACTGTCCTCCAACTCTGCCTATGCACTCCTGGGGGTCCCAAGTAGGCATTTTAAGGGGGTCCCAAGCCAAAAAGGCTGAGAACCACTGTAATAGATGATACGATTGTGTGTTTAAAACTGTCACCTGTAATGAATCTGAGTATTCAGTGATAAACAGCATCGAGGGGCCTGAGAGTCTGGGCTGCAGGACGAATGTGAATCACATCAACGTAATCGAAACTGATAAGGATGATGCTTGTACAATCTGCAAGTAAAACTTTGTATATTTTTCTAAAAAAACACACTCTTAGGCCCTCAACACTTCCAGGAGGCTTAGTGGTAAATTCTGTCATCCCAGGTCACTGTCAAATTTGCTCACTTCCAGTATTAAGATAGGGTGTCACTTCCACATTATGGTAATACAGTCACACAGGGAGAGTGAGTCAGACACGTCAGGGAAGTTACTGCTTCCCCTGTCTGTCAGATACATATCTGTGGATGCGGCCCAGGGGCAGGTTAGGTAATGAGGTGGGAGCGAGTTAAGCGGTAGCTGCTGGTGAGGGTTGTGGGGTTTCTTGGTGGAGGGAGATGAGTGTCACAGGAGGCGGTGGTGATGGATGAGCGGCGGGAGGCTCAGCTGTCCCCGTCGGTCAATAATCCGCCCCGCAGCTCTTTCAATAGCACACATGAGCCGCTGAAAGAGAAGTTTCTGGTACGCTGGAGAGGAGCGCCGGGTGTGTTTGTGTCTGGACTGGCTCTCACTTCTCAGTTTGGGCTGTTTTGCTGTTGGAACCTCCAGAGATTTCAATCAGTAGCAGAATCAGTGTCAACATTTATTTCTACCAATAACAATAATATGGTGTCGGTGAATAGTTGCATGTGTGTGTGTTACGTAAACGGCGAGATCTCCAAAAGAACGGAAAATGAGACTTATGCAATAACAGCTGGTCGAATTAATGGAGTATTGGCATTTTAATGTCAGCCTCAACCGATGCCTTGCCTTGGTTCTCACCAACACTTGGATTTAACAGACAGCTCACTCACTCTCAAAAAAACACACCAAATTCTTTCTTAGTATGGATGAAAGGTGAAAATCAATCATTTTTTTCAGTCTCAATGGTGCAGTAAACACTTTGTGACATTTTAATCTTGGAATTATTAATGTTCTGCCTCAGTCTCAATATTATAAAATGGCAACAAAAATTTGCCAAATTTGCCAGATCTAAATGGACAAAATATTCCTTTCCCACTTGCTAAAACAATACAGTCCTAGTAGTTTACAGCAGTGTGATCACTTTGATAAGATAAGATCTTTGATCAGATAAGATCTTTGATAAGACTGTTTAACATTACTGTCCTATAAAGGTGAACAGCAGTACTTCTTTTAGTATGGTTTTAAAGGTCAAATCAACAAAAAATATACCAATAAATGCAATTAAATGACATACAGGACCAACACTTCTATACATTTGTTGGGACAGAGGAGTTTTTTAGTCATTTTTCTCATTTTCTTTACTCAGTTATTTTTTTTGTAGGGCAGATTAGGCCAAGCTACCTTCCTGGCCAAAAACCTTCAAGCATCCATTTAGTAAACTGTACTGCTGGTGGATGTTCAGCTTCCATTAAAGTAAATGGGCAACGCTGTGGAGAGCATGAGCGAATGTTTTTGAGAATGCTCTCACTTCTGAGAGGCAGACATGAGGCCATTACTTCAGAAAAGCTCGAGCAGAGTCTGGGTTTTGCCAAGCAGACAAATTAAAAGGGCAAGAAAATCGGCCGAGTCCAACAAAGACTTAACGTCTGACATTTTAAGTGCTGGCAGTTTGGCTGTCGAAATGAAACTCTCTAATTTTCTCTCTAACGATCGCTTTACTCATCTTGCGTCATCAACAATCTACACACTCTCTGTTTTAGTTCCAAAGCTCTTGATTTGGAGAGACTTGACCTAGTATGCTGCACTTTCGATCCTAACACAAGTCACTATAAACTCAATAAAAAGCTCTCGTCGAGGACATTTCTAGGTAATCCTTACAGTGGAAATATGTTTTCCTTGGCACCTACATGGAAATGACTGTTTAGGTAAGAGTTAAGAACAGTAATAAATCAGGATATCTCACTCCCTCGATTTGGGGCACTCCTCTATTCCATGTTAGAGTGAGTCATATACTCTTAGGCTAAAACTTTGTAAACTTTAGGCCAAACAAACAGCGTCACAACGATGAAGAGATGCGTACCGCTGCGTCTATTTTTATGCGAGATTATTCATTGCGGAGGGAGAATAAACACGACAAACCAAAAGCTCAGATGCAAATCTTACACAGATCTTTATTGTTCTTTAATTGTTCATTTACACCTCTTAACATACAGGCTGTGGCAGTCAAGTTGCCCCCTTTTTCCGTTTCTTTTTCTCATCCTTTTGACAAAAAAGGCATCAAGTTTTGACATCATCACATACAGAAAAACATGTTCTTCATCTCCCTTCCCCTACATACTTTTTTTTTCCCATCGATTAGTTCTCACTGGATTTTCTCCAGTGTCACAAACATCCATCTATGAGCAAGGAACCACATTAACTTAACTTAAATAGTGAGTTTTTTGGGTTACACACCTTGCATCAACAATCTATCTCAGTTCCAACAAACAGTTTTATCCATCTTTTCCTCCTTTCTCTCGATCCTTCAGACAACATTCTCTCGTTTTCATCGTCTATTATTTTCTCTACCTGTCCTGTCCTCGATGGGACCGAACCCCTCAGACAGGCGAACACATCCTGCCGCCTCTACTTGGTGCGAGCAGTGTCGACAACTAAAGCTCCATGCAAGATGCTACATTGAAAAGTGATCCGTTTCATTCTGAAGAGTCAGCTTTTTAAACCAACATGGCTCAGTTCAAAAGTTGTCGGTTATTGTTTTACGTCAAATAAAACAAAAACCCCTCATCTTTTTTTATTTTCATGACATTGAATGGTTTGTTATCGCTGCGCTCTGTAGCGATGAAAACAAACTCACTCAACGTGAATGTGACTGGATTTAAATTAATGCCTCTGGTTGCAGTAAATGCAAAAAAAAAAAAAAAAAAAAGTGTGTCCGGGTCCTTACATCTGTTATTAAAGGAATGTACAAAAATAAGACTTGTCCTCCAGTAAATCTAAAAATCAGACTTTTACAGAGAAATTTGTAGCTTTTGTTTTGTATACATCTTAACTTTTTGGGGTTCTTCTCTTTTCTATCGAACTCCGCATGCCCAAATTTAAAAATAACTTCAGCTAAAAGCTAAAAACAGTGCTGCTTTAAAATAAAAAAACAAAAAAAACAAAAAACAAAAGAGCTACAATAAAATTTAGAATGATAATATAAAAATGTAAAACTTTAATTACCCAAAAAAAGAATGATAAATCTAAAATAATGTTTAAATACCAAATTAACAGTAAACAGACCTTGATGCGCCACCTCTATCTTCAAGAAATCAACAAACTCATGACACACAGATTAATGTGTGAATGTGTGTGTTTGCTTTTTCGTAATGCTTCCCTTTATACAGCTGATGGAAGCCGTGCAGGTCGCTCCAGAATACTGCATCAGCACTCGGGGGGCGGATGGAGGGGAAAGGTAAATAGCTGCCGAAGAGGACAGTAACACAGAACACTGTTGTAATAATAATACGCACGCCGACACACATAAATACAAGTCCCACTGAGCGGGGCGAAGCTCCGCCCCCTCTTCTCCACGCCGTCCCTCTTTCTTTTTAATGTTTATGTACAAAAACAAGAGGAGTCCGTTTTCTCCCGCCGCCTCCGTTTACACCATAGTCTCTTTTCTCTTCCCTAAGGAACACAGCGACCTCTTGTCCTTTTTGGTTTTGTGCGTCGTGGGCGAGGAGAGCGGCGATGTCGACGACGTCGTCGACGATGACGATGATGTTGAGGAGGCGGAGGAGCGGGAGGAAGGGGAGGCGGCGGCGGGGCTGGGGGTCTCGTCGCCGCACGGCGAGCTGGGGGCGGACTGCGAGGCCGCCTGCGGGCAGTTCTCGTCCGCCTCCTCCATGTGGACGATGGCGGAGACGGAGGAAGGGCGGCGCTTGGAGCGGGCGTCGGCCACGGGCGAGGTGGGGGCGGCGGGCTCGGGGAGGGGCCGGTGGACGGAGATGGCGCTGCGGAGGCAGTTGAGCCACTGCTGCTTGTGGAAGACGTCGTTCACCTGCAGCGTGTGGGACTGGCCGTGGCTCGGGTCTTGGAAACGCACACGGAAGATGTTCTTGGCTGAGGAGGCGAGTGACAAAAAACGGATTAGTAATTCAGCTTCAGCTTGATGTGCAACAAACCGCATTCCTACATGAACTACAGTGAACTTCTGAGGTCGGGGGTGAGGCTCACCTTTGTCTGCGTTGCTGAAAGCCCCTCTGAAGGAGCCGCCCATTCTGACGTCTCCGTCCTGCAGGTCCTCCAGCACCAGGTCCTGCACCGGGATCGGCTGCCGGTAAACCTGGAAACACTGGCGCTCGTTCCTGGTGACGGGGCGGGTGAGAACCAGCAGCTCGGTGAACAGGAACACATGCAGCTTCTGGAGGGAGGGAGGGAGGGAGGAAGAGAAACAAAGGAAATGATTAAAACCAGATCGCTGACATGGTGCGCCTGACATCCTCTACCACCAACAACGTTTCACTTAGGGCTTGTTGATTGTTATCAGAGGAGATGCTCGTATGCTTAAGTCATAGATTTTTTAGCGGGTGAGCGAAAATAGCTGCCTTATTTGGGGTGCAGAGGCTTGTGTTGGTGCATGTGAGGGAAGAGGCAGCCAAAGGAGAAACGTGTTGATGAGAGGAAAGTGTGTGTGTGTGTGTGTGTGTGTGTGTGTGTGTGTGTGTGTTTTGCTCACCGTGCCGCTCTTGTTGCGTAGCTCCCCGTGACACAGCAGGCTCTTGCACTGGTCGATGCGCGGGTCTCTCTGCCTGTCGTCCAGATACTCCAGCTTGTCGATGTAGTACTGGCACTCAGACTCTCCCTTCTTCATGTTGATGTCCGACAGCACGCCCTGGATGATGGTGATCTGAGCACACAAAAACATCAAATCATTAAATTCAGCCAGGTTTTCAGGCAATCGATCGATAAGAAAAGGCTGCGTTCTAACTTCAGCTGATGTGTTTCCTAGACTCACCGCTTGCTCCAGGCTGGCGGTGTCGGGATGCTCTGGCGGAGTGTGCCTCAGGATCTCTTTGAGCAGCAGCGGGTACTTGACCAGGCGCGAGCGCGGGATGTCCAGGAAGCTCCAGAGGTCCAGCTTCCTGCTGAACGGCGACTCCAGGCAGCGCTGCAGGAAGTCCTGAACCCGCCGGTCCTGCTTCTTCTGGTCCAGCAGCGCCTTGGCTGCCAGCTGGTTGCTGCAGTAGTCTCTGTAGGCGTTCAGCCTGGGCAGCTGGAGGGCAAGGGGGGGGACACTTTAGCATTCCTTGCAATCCAGATAGAGCTTAGCAATGTCAGAAAACATCCACAAGAAAAAAATTGTTTTGCTATGTCAATACATACATGCATTTCCACTTCCAAATTTGCAATCTGCCTTTCTAATTTGACACATCCTGACTCGCATATATTGAGACTTAACAGAATCCCAGAAGTCGAGGGGTTAATGGCAAGGTGGTGACACTTACCCAGCTCACGACGATCTGCCCGATCTGCCCCACGGTCCCGTCTGCCCCGGTGGCTTTCGACAGCTGGGCCAGCAGGTCCTCGTGCAGCGGGATGTAGGTGTCCAGGTTCCCGAAGATGTGAGTCAGCTCCTCTTCAGACATGATGGACAGCTTCAGCATCGGGTCGTGGTACGCCTGTGGACAGGAGCAGAGCCAAACCGGTCAAATAACAACCAGGAGGGGGGTGGGGGCTAAAAATAGCTTGGCAAAGAGCTTTACGGGTGCAAGAGAAAGACAGAGGTATCATTCCTTTCTTTTTATAGTTCCTGGCCTGACTGTGTGGAAGGCCTGCCAGCTTTGATTTAATCTATTTGCTTTATATGTACTCCCATGGTCTCAGAGGTTTAAAAGTACAAACCTTGCGTGCGAGCTGGAGGTCCTCAATCAGGTCCTGTTCTCCACGAGACAGCTCAAATATGGCCTGAGGAGAGCGAGGGGGGAGGGGAAGGGAGGAGATAAGATTTTTTTTTAACAAAAAGCATGAATCAGAATGTCATTACATTATTACATTCAGTACACATTAGACTAAATAGCCACGTTGATGCCAAATTACTCAGGTCAAGCTCTAAATGTTTCTGACTGCTCTCTCCTGTCTCTCCCCTGCTCTCTGTCTGTCTCTGTTTAAAACTGTACTGTGTTTATGGCTTCTGACAGTTGGCTAAGATGTCTGACATGTACGGGTAGAGCAGAGATGTAGATCAGGAGAGCAATAGTGTGTGAGCTTGTCAGGTCTGTGTTAGCTTACAGAGACCGGGAAATGTACAGGGCAAGGAGCCCTGGACGGCTTTTAGCCCCACTTAGCTTATTTAGTACAAATACTGCAGGGATGTGTGAACCTAACAAAGTCTGAAAGGCTGTCTGGAAGAAGGAGAGTTGCAGAGAAAAGGAGAGGAAGGCGGGAGTGAGTCGAGGGATGGAGTGCCGTTAATCCTTCCTAATAGCCCTCTCTGTACAGTAATGAAAACTCACCAGACAGCTAGAATACATTGTCTGGATTTCTGACTTAGAGTCTATGTGGACTCTTTAGTTTGGGCTAGCTTTATGCAGCTTCTTCCTCCGTGTGACTATAAAAAGTATAGCCATGGTGCTGATTCTCACCTCCTGCCGCTTGATCTCCTTGGTGGAGAAGGTTCCCTTCTGGCGGACATCTAGCGTCTCTGACCACAGCGTGCTGTTCCTCCTTTTGGGCGGCGTGGGGGCCGCTGCCTTGCTGCAAGGCTTCTGGGGCACGCCCGGCGACTTGCCATCGCCCCGGAAGGAGGCCTGCAGACAAGAAACAGGAAGCCCCCAACGTTAACCATGGACGCCTGAGTGTTTTCAGTCAGCAAATTGGTGGCCGTGACATTTGAAGTGTCCCTTGCCCTTTAACCCCGGTTTGTGGCATGTGGCGGGGCTCACCTGGATGGTTTGGCCGAAGCGCCGGACGGCCCCATTCTTCACCGGAGAGATGAGGTTGGCTAGCGACGTCACCCTGCCGAGAGGACGGACACGCTTGTTGCTGGGTTCCTGGAGAAGAAGAGGGAGAGAGAGGTTAGTCAGCCATTTTATCATAGTTTATGTCAAACATAAGTCTTAACTTCCTGTTGAGCAACCTGGAACTAAACAAATCGATCAGTATTACTAACTCTGGGATTTCCACTGGGACCTCTGGGGTAACTACAAGCACTCCCTTGTGACTTGCTTGTGATGAAACTCATCAACTCAAGTCATAAATCCTCCTTATTGACTCCACTCCCTGCTCTCGGGCTGGGAAACAGGAGTAGCTGGAGCTGAGGTCAAGCCACAGGCAGACAGACTGGCGGACCAGCAGACAGACCAGAGATACTGTCGAGGCTCGGCGGGGATGAGGAGCAGGAAGCAGCTGTTGGCTCCATCATGTGAAGAGTCTTGGGCCAGGCCAGCCCACTGAGCACAAAGACCCTCTCTGACTGCCGATCTGGAGGGGAAGGGGGCCTGGAGGCATGCCAGGAATGCACGGGACCCTGTTCTCAGCTGTTCAACAGCGACTGCCTAACACCCCCCTCCCCGCACACACTCAGCTACTCAGCTATATGGCCTGACAACAGCTTAACTCTCCTCGAGTGTGTGTCTGCTCCATCACTCAAACAGTGCAAGATAAATGCTTCCTGATTGCTGCAGCTCTTTAACTGCCTTTCCCGGAGAGAGGAGTATAGGACAGTATGGCAGTGTGTCAGGACGGCTCAGTAAAACAGACCACCATGGGGAGCTGGGGAAAGGAGCCGCAGTCGTAAACAGACAGTGAATCTGTCCCCTCTCAAGTGTTTATACAGTTCGGCGTCGCAGGGGGTGCACGGGGTGTTTATGGCTGCGAGTCGAGACAGGCTCTGCAGAAGGCCTCGCGTGAGAGCAGCGCTACACCTGGGCCAGGTGACCCACCCCACCCCACCCCCACCCCCCCGCCTCCCTTCACCGAGCCCTGAGGCTGGGAGAAGGGAGAGAGCAGCTTGGCCTCGTGCCAGCAACAACAAGCAACCGATATCAAAGCGCTGCAGATCTGAGGTAATGATTTCAGGCCACAGAACTTCTTCAAAAACATGACAGGATGAGACAGCCACAGCCATAATTAGCAATTCCAAAGATGTTTTGCATGGGGGAGAAAATGATCGCATTTAAAAAACTTTATAGTAATGACTGTTTGCTTGCTGAATTCGAGCACCGCAGTACTAAAGGCTGTCTGTGTTTTCTCCTGACTAAGGCCGAATGGGATTTTGCCTTGGCTCAGCGAAACTGGGAAACAGAGCAGCCATTCAGGCTCCAGGCCCTGCGGACACAGCTGGGGAACAGATCCGCTCAGTCTGGTGCGGCCGGCAGGCTGCTGTGGCTGCGGTCGAGTCACGGTCCGCTGCGGTCGGTGTCTCTACGCTGGACCAGAACGGCCAGACGGCCTCGAAAACTTACCAACCCCTCTACTGGCAGGGTCAGCAAACAGAGAGAAGCCACATCCGAACTGCTCTGACGGTGGTCTAGACGCAGTGTGGTCAGCAAAGGAATCCAGAGAGAAGGCTAGGAAATCTATGCTTTAACTTGACTATGGGGAATAGAGCTGCCTGAGTCTGAGACAAATGTGTGAGCCTATTAAACTCCATGAACAAAGAGAAGAAAGTAAAACAGCAGAAAAAATGGTTTCAAGTACAGAGAGGGTGGGCTGGCTCCCAAAGTCAATATTGGAAACGCGTGTTGCCCATTGTGCCTTTCCTGTCCATTGTGGACCAGCCCCAGAATAACAAAAGGCCACTAGTCCCACTCTTTGTATACCCGACCTGCGCTCTATCAGCTGGAAAGTGCAACACTGCAGACAGACGGGGAGAGTTTCTATTCCTGGCTGTTTGACCTGGGAACTCCCTGGAGTATCGGCGAGTCTGGCTCACTTCAGGAAACCGGCCGAATCCGGGGTTTGTGCCGCTGGTTTGGATAGCCATCATCCGTGGAACAATCCCCCACCAAACACCTACTCACGTTTCCAGCACACATACTGCTGTACATGCGCGGGGCACTCCTGAAACTCCCCAACCCAAAGATTACAACCTCATAAACTTCAGGGGGATTTTTTTTTTTTTTTCAGTCGAGGAGGGCCCCCAAAAGCTCCCTTCCTGTGCCCCTGCTTTTTCTTTGATGTAACCCCATGTGCGTGCCGAGAGCTAATACCCCAGGTCTGTCCCTGCTCTGCTCTGACTGATTACAGCACAGCTTGAGCCGATAGGGGGCCGGGACCAGAACAGCCAGGCCTAAAATAAAAAAAGCTGAGGTCATCAAGAAGTCAGCACGACAAAAAAAAAAAAAAAAAAAACCTGCATCAAGTCACATGGATGTCTCAATTGTGAAAATCTGAAACAAGAGAACTCACTTCATGAATTGCTTTTCGACTTCTCCTTTACCGAGAGTTTTACTGACAATCAAACTTCTTCTTCCAGAAACCTCTTCCGAAACAGAACCACAGAAACCTCAAAAGGGGAAGGAAGGAGGTCGGGCAGCTGAAGTATCGAGTTAAAAAAAAAAAGAAAAAAAAAAGAAGAAGGTATTTTCTCAGCAGAATGGGAACCAGAGAGCACACCTGGGTTTCAACGCTCTGGTCCCTTTAATTGTGTTAAAGGAATGCTCTCAGGCTGCCGTGCTGAAAGAGGACCAATCTGCTCCACTCTGCCCTGAGGCCCAGGGGAAGTCCAACCTGGGCCAAATTTGCATCATAGTTAACCTATTGTAACTGGATCCCATGTTGGCATCAAACGTTCAAAGCTAGAAAGCCTTGTATTCCTAGTTAGGCTTGACCCGAAAGGATGGGATGGTAGGGGGGGGGGGACTGTTTGCCCCCTGCTGCCTCACTGTTTGTGGTACTTTGTGGGTCCACTGCTTCACCTAATCCTTCAATATCCCACCAGGGCTGAGCTACCTGCCAGGATGCATTCTCGTGAAAACAGCAGCCTAAACAGAGACGGGGGAATACACAACGCCGAGGGACCAGTTTCCAACTTTACAAGTGCAATGAAATCCAATCATTAACTTCTCCAGGTCAGGCCGTATCTCAAGCATTGTTCTTTAGAGGTGGCAAGCACAAAGTACAAAGTTTCAGCTCACAAGCAGAGGGCAATTGAAAGCACACACACACACACATACACACACACATGCACCCTGTGTGTCCAGGTGAGATAAGAGCAGGGTTAGGCGCTGATTCACTCACATGTGATAAGAAAGATCTGACTTCGCCTACAGGAGTTCCGGTCAAATTGATAGTCAAAGACACAACTTTGCTGCTCAGCGAAACAGAAATAATAGAAAAATAAACCCCCCCATATGTTCCCGTGCATCTCACCTCTGACTCTTTGTTAGCTTGGTTCTGGTAGTCTATCACTTGCAGAGTCCGTTTGATAGGCACCAAGCTACCCAGTTCATCGTAAGCCACCATAGCTTTGAGTAAAAACACAATATCCACTTTAATCCTGTCGGGTCAGCTCCGAGTAATCCACATGAGAGAAAAAAGTTGATGAAAAACGAGGACTGTGTGAGAGCTAAAAATAAATAAATAAATAAGTAGACTTTCCCCTTATTCCTTTTCTTGCTCCCTTACGGGACGGGACTTTCAGAAAGCTCCTCTCACACACTCTGTCTGACTTTCTAAACTTTGGTCTGAGGTGCACAGAGGGAGGGAGGGCTTTATACTAGGAACAGGGACAGGGGGGAGGAGCAAGCTCTGTCTGCACAGCCCTCCCACGGCTGTAAGTGAGCGGGGGTCAGTTTACTTGGAAGTGAGGAACAGCAACCCGGGTTAGTCCAGTCCTTGTTGCTGATTCACTCACACTAAAAACAGTAGTGAGAATTTCAGAGTCATGCGTGGAAGGCTTACTGAGAAGAGTTTACATTAGTGACTTCCATGCAGGCTACTGACAGATGCGTACCTAATACGGGTTAAACTGGGGTGACGTTCTCAGAATAAGAAATAAATGTAATTGCCTAGTACAATATATAAACAAGGAATATGTCTCATGACATTGGCACGGAGACACACTGAGAACTTACAAAATTTCCCAGCAGAGTCTAATACTTATATAAGGACAACTTCACCTAATTTGACATTAAAGTTAGACTAAATCAAATTTAAAAACATGGAAGCTTAGAAACTAGGGCTGCATGATATAACTGCAGATTATTTCTCTAAATCACAATTATTAATTAAGATTATTAGTCCTGATAATATGATGATTGAATTTATTTACTGCACTTTTTGTGACTTATATCAACATCTTGACTAGTTTCAACTACTGCATGCATTCTAAGTGAAATGAAATGCTTCAATATTGCTCATTTGCCAATATTGTACCATTCATTTTGTAAACCAACATCATGATACACATACAATTTTGCAGCCCAATCAAAAAATACAGGCTTACTATAGTTTAACTATAGTTAAATTAGGTCTACTGGACCCAGAGAGGTACTAAAATCTTAAAAATAAACGGCTATTTCTCTCACAGTTTACTATATAAAGCTAACCAAACTACAAAATAAGTATCATTTAGCTATTCCTTGTTGAGAGTAGTTATTGGGTCTCTGTGTTGTGAAGGGTGTAAAGTGCAATGCTGTCTGCTCTTTGGTTTAACTAATGACAGAGCTGTTATCAGCCTCATTAGTTGAATGGGGGAATGATCAATGTATGAACAATTAGAATATCAATGGTGGGTACTTTGACACACACACACACACAGATGTTTAAACTGAAACCTGTATATTGAGTTGCGATGGGGGTAGGGTGCGACTACCACCCGCTTGTGGATTGGGTTTATAATAGGTCTGAAAAAGTTAACGCCGGTTTCACTGTAAGAGTCGGCCTCAAGTCGAGACAAAGGACCGATCTGAAACAGAACTAAAACCTGCGTCCCCTATTCATGCAGGTACACACACACACACACACACACCCACAGGGGAGAGTCAACCAGACAGACAGACACACAACTAAAAGGCAGAAGAAGCAGTTAGGGAAGTGACAACCACACCTGAAGCCGCAGACTCTACACACCCGTACAACTGGTGCACAAATGGAGCGCAGAAAGCAGAGGTGTCAGGTCTGATGGACCGGCTAATATGGTGCAAAGTGGAGGCTGTAATAGTTACTCGGGGTGTGAGAATGTGTGTGTGCTTACGGCAAATGGACGAGACTACTGCAATGGCTCCAATTCATCCTCCTGGGTCAACACGGAGGTGTGAGGCAGGACACAGGCTCCATGCTGTGTTGTGTGTGTGAAAAGCCAGATGCGGATCGAGCCGCATGGTGGTTGACACCTCTGCTCACTGCGGTTGTTGACTGAGCGGTCAGACAGCCTCATCTGTCGCAGGCCAACAGGACGACGCGTCTGCGCTTACATCACCCAGAATGCCCTCAAAACAAACTAGAGCTGAGCCTGCAGGCGAACTCAGTATTCACATTATTATGGAGAATGAGAAGAGGGTCGTGGTCTGAGCTGTGCCGGCTGCTGATGTGAGAAACGAGACAGCGGTGCAACGAGATATGCAGACTGAGGAGTCAGAGAAATACTTGTAAATAAACTAATGTCTGGCTGTCTGTGTGTAGACTATGCGTGCCTGAGGAAGATGTTTTGTGAGGCCCTGCTATTACTCACTCCGTTTGGGGAGACCTGGGGCTGAATCAGCTGTGCGTCTGGGGCAGGCCGGCCCCGATAAAAAAAATACACACAACGTGGCTCGGCCTGCCTGGCCCACCCCGAGCTGCAGCTGGAGTACAGGCGTGATTTACACACCAACACACACACCTCCACTGAACGCTAGTCTACTATCAAAAAGTGCTGGGGTAGAGTGAGTAATGCTGTGAGCCACGGCGTTTCACCGCTCTCTAACCTATGCCGTGCCAGGGACAGACTGAGCCCCGGGGGCCTGGAGGACTGAACTGAACATACCCTCCACATCAGCAGCAGCAGCGAGCGCGGGCCGCGGTGCCTAATTACAGCTCTGGGGAAGACATTAGGCGGGCGGCTCAGGGCGCAGAAACACGCCGCAGAGTGCCGACCGACTGCTCTTAAAACAACATGAGGGCCGGAGGAGGCGCTGGTGCCCTCTGCTGATGGAAGTCAGCAGCAACAGAAAGGAGGGGCGCTGGACTGAGCATTTCATCTTTCTGGGAAACAGCAACAGTTTACCTATAAAATCAGCCGCAAGCCACAAACTTTGATGTATTTATCACTCATGCTATATTCCCTCATGCCAGTCAAAAGTTTGGACACATGGGTTTTTCTTTATCTTTTACCATTTTTCACCTTTTAGAATAATAGTAAAGACATCAAAACTGTGAAATAACACAAATGGAATTATGCAGTGCAAAAAAAGTGCAAAAAAGTGTTAAACAAATCAAAACTATCAATATTTTAGATTCTTTAAAGTATGTAGTATCCTTGATGGAAAGGCAAAGGCTTTGGAAAGAAATTCATACATAGGCATCAACTGCATCTAAAAAACAAACTTCAAGCATTTAAGCATAAGCCTTCAGATCAAAATGGCTTTAAGAGAATGAAAAACATAGTACATTCAGTCAGGTGTGTCCAAACTTGTCACTGGTAGTGCATATAGAAACCTAGCTTGGGTGCTGGAGAAATGCGGGGTGAGTGTGTCATTGGGGCTATCAAGTAGGCACATCCAAAGACAAATGTTTTTTCCATTAGGCCCAAAACACCTCCAGAAGGTTCAACACTAAGTTCTGGTATCCCACAACACCCCCCCCCCCCCCCCCCTTCCAAAACTACTCTCAGTGCTGCTCATCAGACTACAAGTATCTACACTCCTCTGTACCTGCACTTAAATAAAGATGAAGAGGCACTAGAGACAGGAGACAGAGCTGTCCTGTCACACTAATCTAATCACAGAACAGCCTGTAGAAACAATGCAAACCACATTTCTCAAACCAGACTGACATCCTCAGGTTACTCAATAGTGTATTATTGTTGTGTGTCAGCGCTCACACCCAGAGCAGACCTGGTTGCTAGCAAACAGAGCGAGGTAACCAAGAACCACAGACAGTAAAACTGGCCGACGCTTTGTAGACAGAACAAACCAAGAGATACCATCAGCTGGCATATGCAGGGCAGTGGGCGATTTTCCACCACGATATGCAGAGCTGCAGATCATCCTGCACTCTCAATTAGAATCAAAAAAGTACAGTTAATGTACTGAAATTTGTCTTCAGATTCAGATTTATTTTCGCTAGGTACATTGTGCACATATGAGGAATTTAGCAGTTTTAATAGTTAAAAACGAGAATAGCACTAGAAAAATGAGCATGTATATAAACAGGGTTCCTACGCAGGTCTGGAAAGTCTGGAAAAGTATTAAAAATTAATTTGATCATTTCCAGGTCTTGAATAGTTTGGGAATTTGAAAAAATGTATGGAAACTGTTGTGGTTCAGGTCCGATACACACATAATTCTAGCTTTTATGTTGTTGTAGAGCCACTTTGAGTCCACAGTTTTTGTTGATGTGAAGAATAATGTTCAGATAGAGGGACGCTCTTATTACCCAGCCGCTGTCAGCATGCATTATATCAAATACAGACCAAAATCAAATCCAGTTAAGAACATAGGGTCTGGGAAAAATATGGAATTTTAAAATGGAAACCATGTAGGAACCCTGCCAATCATCTCACATATTCTGATATTTGTCGCTGTGAAGAACAATCTTCATCTATACAGTGATATGACCTAGTTAGCAGGGGCAAGATGTCTATCTGCGTAAATCATACTGAACACCAGACAAAATCTTCAAAACAAGTCAAGGTCTGGAAAAAGTATGGAATTTTTTAATTGAAAATGTGTAGGAATCCTGATAAAGTATAGAAATGTACAATACGATAAAGTAAATAGATTTAACATAACATACATATATATACTGTATATATATCTGTGTGTGTGTGGGTGTGTGTGTGTGTGTGTGTGTACATGCATCTTGGTGACATTGGTGCAGGAACATATGAACGACTCACATAGAGGCATATGTAGATAGCAACAGGGCCTCACTTCACTGCAAGGGTACAGCAGGACATAAATCCTAAATACATAATATATATTTTTTACCAAAAAGCACTATCACTATCACTTTCACTATGTGTATTCATGCAGCACGGCATGTGATGGCTTGCAGCTGTAGGAAAATGGAAAAAGGTGTCATTTCACTGTCTGGGATTTTCAAGGAATCCAGGCTCCAGTTCCAGTTCAGGTGGTGACACTCCAAACAAAATGTGCGTCACTTGCATTAAACACCTTAGCTGGAGACCCGTGGGCTCAGGTAGGCTATGTATGTATTGTGGCAACATTCTCATTTTCCGTAGAACTGTGTTGGGCAGGTTAGGTATGAAGGCTGCAGGCTGAAGCATCGTTCGCCTGCTTACTCAACCAAAACCAATGCGTCTGGAGAGCTAGACAGTCAACAAGGCATTTGAGGGGGGGGGGGGGGGGGGGGGGGGGGGGGTTAGGATTGGAGGCCGCATGGGTGTCATGGTGTGACAGGTTTGAGTATCAGAGTGTGTAACTGCATGTATGCGGGATGGAGGATTTTGTGACGCTCATGTTAGTAACTGTGTGGGATAATTTTTTTTATGAAAGATGAGACAACTCCCTTAGAGAGTGTCCATTACATTTACCTCTCTTGGAGTACTTCTGACAAAGAGCCACACTGAAGACTATTTGACCAATCAGATTTACGACTGCTTACACTACCATTTCTCATCATCATCATCATCATCATCATCATCATCATCATCATATAGCTCTCTCTTGACCTAAACAGAGCGTTACAAAATGTATACAAGCTTTTACTATAGACTGGCCTTTTGCTAGACGGTCTTACGTCAAAGTGACCATCTCAAAATTTAACTATGACCGACTGTGCCAAAAGCGGTATAAGAGAAATCTGTCTCGACACTGATAAATCTGCAAAAGACCAATGCTGATAATAACAATGAATAAATCGTCTACACATTGGTAGCCATTGTAAAAGTCCCTCTTCATGTATTTATCCTACATCTATCCCGCGTTAATACTGCTGGAAAATCTTTATTGAATGTTACACCATGGGTAGAATCAAATTGGTGTATTGTAAAACAAACTCTGCTGTCTCTAAGCCAGCTAGTTTCCAGACCATTCCTTATAACTTCTGCCTGCAAAACTGCATTTTTCGAAACAATTCAAAGTGCAGCAGTTAGTTCAGCAAGCATGCAGTAAGTGGGATTTCTACAACAGCAACAACATCTGTGTGTGGAGCAGTGTGTGTATGGATTAGACTCCCCTGGTAGCGGTTGAATTAGAAAAGAAAATAAAGACAGAGGAAAACACTGGACTGACTCTGATTTAAATCAAGGAGTGGCCCTCGGGACTGAGCCGGCTCTAACAACACTGTTTCAGTTTTGTTTAGCTAAATCAGAGCAACTGATCAAACTGGTTACAGAAGTCTGGGCTGTATATCTCCGCTAATCCATCTCATGTGTGCACAGGACAAAAACAAGCCTGTATGGAGACAGAATGGATGGAGTGAGGAGAAGGATTGTTTATAAACTCTGATTGGTCCATCCTACTACGGTGAACCAAGAGTGGGTGCCACCCTCGGCCGGAGCGGAGTTTCATACCCAAACATTTCAAAGAAGGAAGGAAAAAAAAAACAGAGTGATTAAAAACAGAGATTAGTTGGTTTCTGAGGGAACGTGGCCAGTCGATAAGAGATTTAATGTCAGTGCAGATTAATGTTGGGCAATCCTAAAAACAGAATACATACGGGAAGGGAAATTACCACTAGCCACAAGCTGGTGTATTTAGGCTAGTTTATTTAGTTTACTGAACCACTTTGGTAGGTAAACAACCATCGCTCTGGGTCCTTTTATATTCGGGAAACCTAGTTGGCTGGTACAATAGCGAAAGCGGCTAGTTACATTTGGGATTTAGCAACCGCTCTTGTCTGTTGACAAGAAAGTCAGCACACTGTCCCGAGTATTTGCGTCACTATGAGAAATATGCTTGTCTATAAAATGTGACAACAGCTATAGTGATTCATGAGAGATTCTAACGTATTAAGGCCCACCTGCTCCAGGAAGAGGATCGTGTGATTATAATTTGATTGGATATTGATAGTGACACCACCTGAAGCTGTAACATGTTGCTAAGGGCGATTCATGATGAAGGAGATCATCTCATGTGGGAACATCAGTGACAAATCTGTGTGTGTGTGTGTGTTTGGGCAGGTCCAACACGTAGACAATACACCCACAACCAGATGAAGTACATTTCCCAACCCAGTTTGGCCTGACTGTCAACTTTCTAATTTGAGCAACCCATTTTGGTGTAGCTAACAGTAGATTTCAATGAGCTCTTGTTGTAGTTGCACCAAACAAACATTGGCTGTATCTAGATGGTTTGTAAGTGATAAGCTTAGTCATTTGGATGATATGCACTGAATAAACAGGACAAGCACAGACTTTTGATACAGCAAAGGATCAGATACATGATGTACAGCCCAACGAGTTGAGCAATCTGCTGTTTCTGTAGCTAAATGTTCCATAACGACAACAACATCAGCCTAAGATTAGAAAGGAATCTGTGTTCCAGGAAGAATGTGTAGAACTGTAGGGGAATAACATTTCTGAGCAGTATAAATCTCAAGGGTGAAGTTGGAAATGATAGTTGGATGTTGTGGACTAGATGTAAGATTCAAGGACTACCCCAACATTTGGGGAGTTTGGTCTCCTTGGTCTCCTTACCCAATATGTAACAAGAGGATTGGCACCAAAGTCGTCTCTGTGTCTGCGGTAGTTAGCATGCGCACCAGACAGAGCTAACGCTTCAAGATACAGTATGTTAAGTGAGACGGTGTTGATTTTTATTCTATGGCCTGTAGATTCAAGACTTCGGAAAAAGAAATCTCAATCTTCATCATTAGTGAAGTCCGTTACCAATCAACAGCACAGACACTTTAGCTGTCTGACTAACTTGGCTCGCCTCCTGTGTAAACAGAACAAGTTACGCTCAAAGGCTTGAAGGCGGGAAGAGATCTTCTGCTAAGTAGAAACTAGTTCCAAAGAGTGAATTTTTTTTTGGCAAATTGAATATCCAGCAGGTTTAGACACGCCTTTAAAATTTACCAACCATCCGGCATTAGAGCTGCTACAAGTTCTCATTTTCTTTATGGATAACAGAAGTGTGGATGGGGATTTCTGGGATGTCAGAATTGACCGTTATGGGCCTAATTCAACCAAACATCCATGATGGGAGGTGTCTAGTTGAAAACCCAAATCCACTACCCCTTCCCTTTAACATGCAAGCCAGATGTCTACAGGCTACTGATCTGGTGTGTCCTAATGCAAAGTATTATCTATATCAGTGGTTCTCAAAGTGGGGTCCACGGCCCTCCAGGGGTCCTTAAAGGGATTCAAGAAGCTCCTAGTAAAACAAGCTAGACCTCAGCTAGGCATTAGCACAAGGATTGAATGTATAAGAATAACTCTGATTACGGGCTTCACTCTCTACAGTACAGACAGTTATGCAATTCTGTACTAAATCATAACTAACTACAAAAACCTTCTCCCAGATGGGATTCCCTGGAACAAAGTCTTATCGAATGTTGGGCTGTGGCTTGGCACACAATAGCGCGGGGGTCCCTGAAATGAAAAAGATTGTGAACCCTTAGTTTCGACATGACCTGGACTGAGGGTCAGAGTTGCCGATGACGTCTTTTACCTTAAAGTCGAAGCTGCAGAGGCTGACGGCGTCACCATCGTCCTTCTCTCTGCGCTTCCGCTTCTGTGGAGAGATGAACAGGCAGGATGTTTTAGCGGGAATGCATTACTGTACACCGGCATGCTGATATATATCTTCAGGCATTCCTGTGACGCACAGTCGGGGAAATACCGCGCCGCCGCACAGACAAGTGAAAGCAGCACGAGTCTGCAATACACACAAGGACAGTGGTTCCCAAAGTGGCGTCTGGGGGGCCAACAGGGGTCCTTGGGGGGGGGGGGGGGGGTTACAGGGGGTCCCCCAAGCAGAATGAGGAATAGTTTGATTTTCACTGTTATTTCACTCCCTAAAAGTTAGATTCATGAGAGAATCTGTATAAGGATAACTGTTTTGATCATAGGTTTCACTCTCCCCACCTCCAGTATAGACTATAGCTGTAGCACAGAGATTATATAATTATCTACTAAATCGTAACTAAATTCAAAATTATCTCAGATGGGGTTCCTTTGGGCAAAAACCTATCAAAATTTTGGGGGTCCATGGTAATACTTGTGTCTTTGGGGGTCCTTGATGTAAAAAAGTTTGCGGGACCCTGTACCATGAAAAAAATTAACATGTGTTTCTTTGCTTTGTGATGTAGTACATAGCTTTGTCTGTATGCCGAGACTAGACTCAGATGTAGAGACAATTAAAACCACTCCATTCCACACTCTTACTCCCGGCCAATTATGCACATTTCCCCTGTAGCTTTATTGTAGAGCCACAATGGACACAATGCTGGAGGTCCTACTGGGAACAGGAAAGGGTTAATTAGGCAGAGGGACACTTTAACACCTGCATGTGGACTGTCAGCCAGCCAGTCAGTCAGTCAGCAGGTGAGAACAGAGCAGCAGTCTGGTCTATTGGGACAGAGAGCTGTAAAAGCCCTGAGGAGCAGGGTGGCCTCTGGGACCCCCAGGGCTCCGTCATTACAGTCCATTAACCATGGAGGCCAGGCGGCTTCTGGCTGGACACACAGGACGCCAAGACCTGATTGACCAGCGAGGTGAGGAGGGCCAAAATGGACACATAATGGTCAGGGGTGGCTGACGAAGAATGAGCGAGCCGCCTGTTTGTTTGTGTTGAAGCGGGGCGGCGGTGTGGGGCATTTCCTCCCTTACCGGCAAACCTGTCGGTTTTCCTACATTCTTAAAATTTTAAGAGGTATCTTCCAGCTGAACAATTTGAAACATTTTTTCACACACATTTCAAGTGGTCTACTGACTCTTGGCCTAAACACAGCAATGAATGGCAGTCTGTTCAAAGTTGGTTGCATCTCAATAGAAGGCCGTGAACCGAGCTGCAGATAACAAAGGATTGTGTAACAGCATTAATTCACTGCTAATCAACGGACATTCATTCAATGCTATGGCTGAAAACAGCAGAGGAGTTTCACTCTTGGTTTTAAAACTGAGGGATGAACAGACAAAGCTGCACAAGCTAACCGGGCAAGCAATTGAAACAAGTGAGACATTAAAGAATAGAGACTCATCAATTATTGATGTTGTTTAGCATTCTGTAATGACGATGGGTTTCAGTGAAACCTAAAACTTTGGCTGAAACTGTGGTATGACAGCTTAATCAACTAATCCATTATATGGATTTTTTTTTTAAAACACTCCAATTTGCTTTTTTATATAGATATAGGCTACAAAACATATTGTATATCAAGGTCTGAATTTACACCCTGCAAAGAACCAAGTGCCGGTAAAATTTGTGTACATTTGAACATTTGAATATTGAGTTTTGTTGCACTTCATGATGAATTACAAACTTGATCCACTGAATATGTGAGTGAGTTTTAAATTAACACACAGCATCTGATTCTATACACGAAATGGCACTGAAAACAGGTAGGCTGACATTCATTTATGAAAAATATACGTTTACTATTTGGCCTGATAAAACTTATTCTTGACAGGTAATTAGGCAGTTAACCAGCCGGTGAGACAAAACTTTAATTTCGGACACGATACATAAGATTTGAGTGTGTGTGCGTGCGTGTGTATGTTATATATGTAAGAGGCACAATATTTAGAGTAGGTTATCAAAACACACAGCTGAATGGAGAGACCAGAGAAAGCCTGAACAGCGGTGGAGAGCGCAGATCGGCTGATGTCAGCAGCTCATTGTCCATGAGCTCATGAAGTGTGCGTGCTAAGTGTGAACGTTCCCTCCAAGTAAAATATTGCCTTAAGCTCGGGTCTTACACACGAGATAAAAACGACACGAGTATAATCTCTATGCAAAAACAGAGATGGTGGAGAAAAAAAAATAAAAATCAAGCCATCCTGTTTCTGACAACTTTCGAAAATCCCTCCCGTCAGCAGCGTGTTGAAGGAATAACACACACCAAGCAGCAACTTGCTCAAACGGTGGGCTGGGTTCAATGTAAATACTCTGACTCGCTCTCTGCTCATGATAAACAGACTAACACTAAAGACACTTGGGCCTACAACTTTGTTACTCATCTAGGGAGCGACTGACAGATCCTTAAATTACATAAAAGGACAATTATGTGTACTGACAACAGATACACAGATGATGAACCACCGCCGCTACTACTACACAAGTTTCAACAGAGATTTTTAGACAGCACTTTGCTGGCAGAGAGGCTCTTTTCGTTGCCTGCCGCTGCCCACACAAAATTATACAGTTTCATATTACCATGACATCATGGGTTGAATGTTCAAAGGAAAAAAAAAAAAAAAAATCCCCCTTTGACCTGAGAGACTGTTCACTCTAACCTGGAGCGGGATTAGATAGGAGCGAAGAAATGTTTAACACGTAGGGCCGAAAGTGTTTGGTGAAAGGGAAGACAAATATTTACTGTACAGAGAGGGAAGGGGTGGGAGAAAGAAAGAGAGAGAAACAGATAGACAAAGAGAAACGGAGACAAAAGATAAACGTATTGATTGGCATATTCAAAAAAATAAAGAGATACAGTTGTTTTTTTAGTCTTTTTGCCCCATTAATTGTATTTGAATGCTTTGGCAATGCGGTTTATTTAACATTCATGCTAAAAAAAAAAAAAACATATTGAATTGAACTGACAGAGAGAGAGAAAAATGTTTGTTTTGTGTGGGGCGGGAGAGCACAGCAACAACCTGGGTGGAGCAGCCTAGTCCTCCCCAACCTCCCTCTCTCTCTCATCATTGTTCTGCTCCATTTGAGTCACATGTAAATGACACAATAAAACCATGAGCTGGTCTGCTGCCAGAATACACACACACACACACACACACACACACACACACACACACACACGCACACACACACACACACTGACCTCTGCAATTACCAGGACAAAGCACTCTGCAGGGTTTCTTTAGACACAAGGGAACTGGGGAACTACCTTCACTTAATCCATAATGCTTTAATGTGGCTGAGTTCTACACCGGGATCTTGTGCTGAAACTGATTAGACATCTTTAACGATTACAACATAAACTTTTGTTGGCGCTATGATTCCCTGATCATAATTTCTTTCCTGGTCACAAAAAACATCACAGAGAGCGAGAGAACATTCGTTTAAGTTTACGTAAGCGTGATCAACCCTTAAGCAGTATGAATCCGAGGCCTGGAACAGCTGCAGTGTAACATCAAAGCATCTGCGATAGGATGATGCAGAGGTACCGGATTCTCTCGCTGTAATGAATGAGCCTCCTTTGGAGAGGAGCGCATTCGACGCATCGAGTGTTATCTAGGGGTCAAAGACATGAATCCTGCTCTCTGTGGAATGCTGAGGAATCCGAGAAGCTGAGAACTTGAGACAGTCAGTGGTCAGAAAAGCCCGTCTCGGTCTGAATATGAATGTTGTTGATATGGGCGAGGCCTTCCCACTGTAATTACGAACGTTTGCGTGAAAACCTGATGCGTCCCAGCAGCTGACAGCCGCATTAAATCACGGCGTCTGATTAAAGCCGGAATGCTTCTTATCAGACGGGACCGCTCTCGACTCTGACATCTCTGGCCGCCTGAACATGTTGCTCGGAGAGACAGAAATCTCCGAATCCCACTCTCGCTGTCGTTAATTACCTTCGCATTCCATCAACAGGCAGCTCGGTTTGATCTGCTCCACCTTGGCATTGAGCTGGAAACCTAATTTCACATTCTCGCCATGACAGGCGGCCCCCTCGAGGCTGTGCCTGATGTAGTCTGAGAGAATGCACCAAACGCTCGGGGAATGCTCGCCTCTCCTCCTTCCAAGGTTCGCCTGGGGGCTAACACACCCCCACCTATCCCTGGCCCAGCCCCAGCAAGGGAAGAAAAAAAAAATCCCCCTAACCACTTCAAAGCCCAAAGACCTGGCTAAACTATATTCAAAGACCTGGCAAAACCTTACTCACGTTTCAAGTTGGAAGGGCTGAGATAAGAGGTGCGATGAGAGAAAGAGAGAGCAGGAAAGACACTTCCAGGATTCATTTATCGCTCGCTATTTGGCATTTGGTGATTTATAAACGTGAGATCAACCGGGGGAGAGGGGGAGTAAGTTGAAGAGTGAGCTAACGAGGACCATGTGTTTTTTGGCGGATGAGCTAAGCGTGCCAGTTGGAGTTGTTGGAGAATCAAAGGCAGCAGGCTGGCACGAGATAAAGTGCCGCTGGCCTTCTTCTTCCTCTGTAGCCCTCCTTTTATTTCCCCTCCTTTCCTTCAGATGAGCGATAGATTGGGTTTCAGGCAGCTGTAAACCCTGGAATGCCTGCGCTCTCCTCGTGCCGTTCGTCGTCTAATCTCTCCTCTCCGTTCTGTTTCTAATCACCTCATCTCATTTAAGGCCGAGTGTAAACCCACGAGCAGGCCAACCCGAGAGGAGCAGCGGTGGTTTTCCAGGCCATTAATGTCTTTTTTGGTAGTGGGTTAGGGATATGAAATCGGAGCGGGGCTGGATTTTTCTTTATCCAGCGTTTGGTCTCCGGCTGTGTGAGGATCCGTCCCAGGAGGCCTTGCGTCAGTCGTGAGGGAGTCACATAACAACAGTCATCACAGTCCCTGAATGAGGGATTAGATGAAGATACAGACTACACCTCTGATACAATGCTGAGAGCCGCCAAGGAGAAACCTGACCCGGAATGTAGGGCAAATTTTATAGATGTGGCTCGACTGATAAAACTCAAACCAAAGTATGGGAACCAAGGTTGTTAATTGCTATTGAAGGTATTATATTAAAGCCCCAGTTTGGTATTTTAAGAAGGCCTTGATGGGTAGGACTCCCCGATAATATATTCCGCTCAACTTTCTGGCCAACTTTCTGTCAACGCAATCACATATAGTGTCACAATAAATTTAAATCTCGTGTTTAGCTGTCACATACTGTCAAACCCTTGTATTATTAAATTTAAGAGGTCTGTCAATCAATGTCAGATTCAAATTGATTTTCAGAAAAGTCTCCAACCCAACGAAATAAACACAAGCAAAGCCAAGTGCGGCAAAAGCGACTCCGGATTCTGTTACCGTCAAATCTTGGCTGAGGATTGGCTTTGGTATGAATTTCAAACCTTCAAACCTTGAACAAGGAGAAAAGACAGTTGCCGTCCTGTCGGGATGTTTTATCTAGGTTACAGTGGCTGTGGGCCAAAACGAGCTGCCTTTCATCGCTGTGACAATGAACAGCGCTACCGTTTCCGTGACTTTGTTGAAAACTCCGAGGTGAGATTTAAAGCCAAAACAGATCATTGTGACGGGAACCGGCACTCGATGTTTTCCCACTCTGCACGACAGGCCAGAAGTCAGCCAAAAGCCGACTCAGAGAAATATGTGGACAGTAAATGTGTATGGAATGTTATGTTATATTGCGTAACGGTGGTAAAGTGAATAAAGCGGGTATTTCACATAGCTGCTGCTTGGTGCTTTAGGCCTCAGCTATGGATCAAGTTCCAATTTTTTCAGCTTCAAGTAAGGGTGAGAATCACCAGGGAGCGCCTGATTAGATATCAGAGACCAAAACAAGATATTTTGAGTTTGGCAATTTGTGATAAACAAGCTATTGTAATTCAGCACTTGGGTCCAACCGATATGGGGTAATGAAGTTTGACCAATTTGCACCGAAAAAATACAAGTAATCAGTGTTTCCTCCAGAAACAGCTTTTAAAGCTTCACTGGTGGACTCAGTGGTAGGGGATACATTACTGCATTTACATGAAGAATTTACAGAAAAACATTATTCAAAATTAAATGGAAAACTAAAATGTGCAAAGAAGATTTTTTCTGGTTTTATGTAGCTGTGGTCAGGGAAGAACCTCCATCACATCGTAGTTGGACGACACTTAGCCGCCAATATCCGATATTTAATAAAACCCCACTACTGGCATGAAATATCGGAAAACTGATATATTAGCCAAAACCTATATAATATTCTGCAATGGTTGGTAAAACAAGAAAATGACTGGTCAGTTTGGCACATTTCTGTATTGCAAGTGGCCTGAGAAGATCCGCAAACTGGATGATACAGTATGTGGCCTGTACTCACCAGACTGAAGTCCCATTGAGGTCCTGGGGTGAGGAAGGTGAAGGAGCTTCCTCTTCGCAGTGACCTGTGGGACGGAGACAAGACAGGAGAACAGAGAGGACTGTCAGAAGATATAGCCTATCCTCAGCTATAAGAACCACCACCTACAGGCCTGTTTAGCACTGTGGGCCGATGGTTTGGCCTAAATACCACTTCAAAAGGTCATCACACTAAATCCGCCATCACTACTGTGAAGAAACAAGATTGAGAAACAACCACCAGAACAGTTACAGTCACCAGATGGGTTTAAAGCACCAGTCAAGTCCACCCTGGTCTAAATTCCTACTCCAAAACACCTCAACACATGCCAAAGAGTGAGTGAAGCTGTCCAAGTAGTGAGCTCAGAGCATTCAGGTGGTGATAGAGAAATAGCGTGTCCTGAAAAAACATTCACCTCCCCCCTCCTCTTTCCAAGTTGGCTGTGTGTGTGTTACCTACCACAGCCTCAGCATGGTGTAGCCGCAGCGCTGGCCTCTCTGCTGCATCTTCACACACAGGACAGGGATATTCTCAGTCAGAGAGGGAAGGGCAACATGACCCCAACGACAACCGAGGGGGTCTCTGAGCTGTCCTGTCCTGACCCTGCTCACTCCCCGTCTTCCTTACGCTCACAGACCCCTATGACATCTGAAGGAGGAGCCCCTTATCCCACACCTTCCTCCCTCCCAAAAATTCAGATAAGGCCCAACTGACTCATGTTGTTGGCCTTTTCCGAAAGGGGACAGCTTTGCCTTTTTAGGGGGATAATTTAGACTAAACCCTCCCACACTAGTCCTGCATACTGTAAATCCTTCTCACATCCATCACCTTATCTTCCACCTGTCTGATGATTAAAGTAAGAAAGCTAGGTTAGGCCAGATAAGGCCACACTGAGGACAATTACACAATACGCTGCTCTTAGTGAATGGATGGTTACGCAGCAAAAAAAAAAAAAATGCAGTCACAACATCAAAGCAGAGCTCAAGTTCTGTCTTCCACCAGCAAGGATTTGGATTTTTATTGAAGCACTATTTCACATTGGTGAGATGCTTTCAATGTGAATTGTGCAAACCTTCATATGAGTTAATAAACAATCAGCCGCTGACATCAGCCGTCCCAGGGGCCTTCACCGCCCTACAAGGCTAAAAAACAGTAACTTCAGTGACTTCAAAGCTCATCTGCTGCCTCTGCATAACGACTGTTGATTCAAAAGTAGACTGGATATCGTTAGATGGCATTTATGGGAAATTTCTGTTGACAGGGAATATAAATCCAAGTCCTTTAAAACACACAAAAAGCAGTTTCTGCTGATTAGTATAGTATAGACAGTATAGTATAGAGCAGTGGTTCCCAACCCAGTCCTCAAGGACCCCCTGTCCTGCAAGTTTTTATTCCATCTTTACTCTTGCACACCTGATCCCAATGGGGCCTACACACTTTCATGCTGCTCTGTTCAGGTAGATCTGTCTCTACCAATCAGCATTAAGACCTTAACTGGATCAGGTGCGCAAGAGTAGAGCTGGAACCAATACTTGCAGGAAAAGGGGTCCTTGAGGACTGGGTTGGGAAACACTGGTATAGAGTATAGACATCATTGGTATTCAGAATTTTAATTTCACCAGTTTTGAATGACTTGTCTGAAAAAAGTATACCTCTAATAAATATACAACGGCAAAGCATCTCATAAGAAAATACACATAAAAAAGTGAAATGTTCTTCCAGGGTGGAGTACTGTCTTAAGGCATAATCACACACTGACAACAACAACCCATATGAGCAGTTACAAAACTGATGGTACACCTTTCAGAAGACAAGACCAGCGCTTGGGAGTCTTACCTTCCTACATTATTCAACATTCATACCCTAATCTGGCCTCAAACACATTCTTATACCTTGTCAACACCGATTAGGCTATACAACAAGTAGTTCTGACCAAGCAATCTGATTGGTCAACTAGAGATTTAGAACGTGATCAAATCAGCATGACAGCACACCTAGTCGTGCTCATCACTAAATATTACTCCGCCATATATAATCATACAATATATTTAAATTTATACAACAGATAGTTCCGACCAAGCAATCTGATTGGTCAGCTAGACATTTAGAACGTGATCAAATCAGCATGACAGCACACCTAGCCGTGCTCATCACTAAATATTACTCCGCCATATTATCATACAATATATTTTAATATAATTCTGTTCAGCCTTGATGTTACTAGATGCTCTGGCATCCTCCATCAGCTGTGCTGGTGAGTCGGTCAGAGAAGGAAGGGCAACATAACCCCAACGACAACCGAGGGGGTCTCTGACAAGGGGGTCTCTGGCAACATGTATTTCCAGGGAAACACATGTTGGCAACATGTATTTCCAGGGAAATGGAGATACCACTAGTCAGACCCCATGTATTTCCAGGGAAACAGAGATACCACTAGTCAGACCCCATGTATTTCCAGGGAAACTTCCAGGGAAGCGAAATGTCCCACACTGTTGTATAATCTGCATAATTGGCTTCAGTGATGCTTACGGTCCTGACCGCATCACTGTCGTGCCAATAATGACAGTAAAGCCCACCCTCTCGTGTAATATTGCTTAATTAACAGCCAAGATGCAGCTCTAGGGGCCTTAAAATCAAGGGACCTAAAAAGGCATCAGCATCCGGAGAATGCCGACCCGCTCGGAAACACTTGTCCGGCGCGTGTGTCCGACAAGTGCTGCTCGTAAGGCTGAGTCATTCCAGTCATTCTCCTGGCCTACTTGTTGTTGCTCCAGGTGCCATTTGTCCAGTGACACAGCAACTGTCTATCTACAGCGGGCACTGCAGGCAGCTGTGGCACCACTCCCAACTCCCTTTCTCTGTGCTCTGACTGTGCAGAACAGTGGGTAAAGGCTATACACTTAAAGTCCCACTGAAACGGAAGTTAGAGCGTCTTTAGCTTCTGTACTGTGACGTATTTCCCAGTGAAATTATGATATTATTGGTTGAAATTGGTTGGTTCATGCTTACGTAAGCACACGGCATATTTTGTTTTACAGGAAGAAAACATGATTGGATTTTGATATAAGAATACAAAGAAATGGATTTTTTGTATTTTTTTTGGCATATAGGCCTATTGTTAAATAGGTGCACAATATGACTGGGGATGTGATCTAAAAGGGTTAAAAATGCATTTTTCATTTCATCTCGACTTTAATCATGTATACAATACATATCAGTTATATTGAACCATTTCATTCACAGTGTCCACTGCGGTTGAAAATAGTCATGCCAGAATTGCCGTAAAATATTTTTTCCCTTCAAATCATCAAGATCACAATATTTTATAATGATCAGGATCTTCAATTTAAAGTAATAATCCTTGACATTTTCAAGTAAATGTCCATTTTGCTACTCTTTATGGCCGCTTGATGTGACACGGTAGTGAGTCAGCCTATAGCCACTTCATGAGAAGCGGTACTGAACTGTTTTTTTCTGTTCTAAACACCCGGCGTCTAGTAGGTCTTTCCCGGGAAAAATCCTCTAGTGCACAGGACGTGATGCATTTTATGTTTCTGGCAGCACATCCATGGAAAAAGGCGTCACAGTCCCATCCACGCTGTTTGATTGACAGGTGATCTCTGGGAAGAGAGCAGTGCAGAAACACCACAGCAATGAGCGCTGGGCACTAAAAATGGAGACAAAATAAAAAAACGAAGATCTCGCAGATTACCACTTAACCATAATCGTTCAGCCCTACTGTAGGTAAGTGTCTGATAGACCTATAAGAATAAGCTATATCAAGACATGTACGAATGATGAGAGAGAAAAATAAACAAACATAATGAAAGCCAACAAGTAGAGAGGAAAAAATGCAAGAAAAGTACAAAATGAAAGCAAACCGGTCTTGTTCAATTCCCCCTGGGACCACCCATGCTGTAAATGTCTGCACTGATGGCACTGTAAGGCGCTTTGGATAAACAGCTTATGAATGTTGCATGGGCTGTGGAATGACAACAATAGCTAAAAAGAGGAAAAGGAAAACGAGAGGCTCCCTGGGTGTCCTGTGGCAAGTAAAGGGTCAAAGGTCACTACAGGTGTTGTTCAGAAATAACTGCTGAGGCGTTAAATTAACTTGTCTCTCCTTCCTCTATCTGTCTTCTGGTATGGTATGGATGCTTTGGGGTTGTTAGGCGATTTCCAGTTATTACACATTTTTTATACAGGCCCACATACAGTATGACACTTTAAAAAACAAACAAACAAGCAAGCAAACACATACTAGTGTGTTTTAGGCAAAGTAGTCTAGTTAGCGAGCCCTGTAACCTGAAGGTTTCCGGTTCGATTCCAGCAACGTGTCCTTGAGCAAAATACTGAACCCCTACTTGGTCACTCATCATAAGACGCTCTGGATAAGAGCGTCAGCTAAATTACTAAAATGTAAGTGTTTAAAATAAATCTTTATTAGGCAAGTTGCAGTGCTTTTTGAACGGAAACATTTTTGAACTACTAGAAGACAAAATTCAAAGCAACATACTGCTTGCTGGCTAACAGATGATTCAAAAAGACTTAAACTATCTCAGATTGGACAATCAAAGCATGCTGATGGTCCATCCCTGCATTCCTTGCCACAGGCCTCAAAGTCATCACACAGTTTCTGTAACTTTGTGAGGAGGTAGCTACCCTCTGAGTTAAGTTTTAACATGTTGTAGTGATTCTGCACAGTCTGTTTCCCCATCCATGGTAGCGTATGACTCAATCATAGTCACAGGAATACTGTCAGGGTCTTGTGGGTTTTGACGCTCATTATTTGTTGCTTGTAATTTTTATGATCTAGGAATTGAAGCGTATTCACTGCAAGTCACTCTCGAGATGAGAATCTGCCGTCTTTCCAAGCAGTGGACTGGGCAATGTCGGGGAAAAACAAGGGGGAATTTCCTGGATCCATTGTTGCTTGGACATGTCAAGGTTGTGATGGCCATTACTGCGGAAAAGGCACAGCACTATTCTGACTGTGATAACCGACGTGTGAAACGCACAGCTGAAATGAAACTCGCTATAGTGACAGACCTTTTGAGATGACATTGTGAGGCGACATAACAATAACAACATAACAAATCCATATTTTCTCCTGTGAAGTTAAAAAGTGGATTTTAAGTAACCAGTCTTGTCAGCATTAACTTGACATTTTGACGACTTGTTTTTATTCTTTGGATATATGCATGTAGTGCTTTGATGTTTGTATTCTGCTTTGTGTTTTTTCCCATGAAATGCGCTATTTTGTGTGTGTGTGTGTGTGTGTGTGTGTGTGCCCATGCCTCCGTGGATGTCAATAGGTCGTTGGTCCATTTGTATAGTACAGATGATAGGTTTTTGCTCCGTGTTTCTGTTCACCTGCCCAGGGACTACAGATGGAAATTAGCTAGCAGCTAAATCTGGTACAAAGCATCTTCTTTCTTTGTTTGAGATTAATGTATTTTGTACATGGTCCCTGATATAAATAAACCCAATAAACTAAACTAAACTAAACCCGCACGCCTGTCTGTGTGAGTTAGTTTCAATGTTTGCTCTGAAGACGGGAAGCAGGACAGGTTTGATCCCTGCATTACACAATGTGTGTCCATCAACAGCCACATGTCCTGAGGCACTAAACCCCTACATGTTCATTTCTCATAATTCACTCAGAATGTTACCCATCTGCATAGAAATGAAACGTAGAGGGAGAATGAAACTTTGCTGGATGTGAGATATCCCAACAGGATGCTGACTGTGTTAGTCAGAACCTGTGTGGTGTGCTGGGTGACGGTAAGGCCGACTCTTCTCTGGAATGTGTGTACAGCTTCCAGGGAAGACCAAATAACCACACTGGGCCATGGCATGTCGCTGAAAAATGACAGGCATCGGCCCAGGAGCCGGGTTTGGCCGCAGGCTTTATTTGTTACGACAGTTACATCAGCAGGCTGGCAACCGAGGCGCCGGCCAACTTCTTCTCACACCGGTGTATGAAAGACGCGCGGAGAATGAGAAGGAACAACCGCAACAATTAAAACGTAACCGCTCCTGCTCTGGCTCACTGAATATCTCGCCACTTTATTCCAAACAATTGCTCTAAAGGGAGTGGTATTGGAACAGACAGAGGTATTTGTGTCCCAGAGGCGCCGGAAACCAAGACGTTAGAGAAGCAGGCTCATCACCGGAAGGTCAGCGAGTCGAACCGGCGGGGAGAGGGGAAATCTGGGTGGGGAAAGTAAACGAGAGTTGGACCCCCCCACCCTGAGGTGCCCCTTGAGGAAGACACTTCACCCCGGAGCTGCTCACCAGGACTGCGCTTCGTACTGAGCAGCTCCTCCAGATCTGAATGTGAGGAACTGCAGGAATGTGAAGCAGGGCGTCGCTGTAAAAGAGCGTGCATGATCAGTGAAGTTTCCCAGGATAAATAAAGGTTAAAAAAATGTCTCAGTCAGTTCGAGGCCGGCGGCCCTCGTTTAATGGATTGCACGGGTTGAGTCTGGGGGTAGTTTGCTTCCCTTCGAAAACAATACAGTCAGCATTAGCCTTCCTCATCATTTACCATACAATGAGTACTTTCACATGCACATCAATACCCCGATTACTGGGAAAATCAGCTTGAGGCAATATTTTGATTACATGGTTTGAAGTAATGTGATTTCTCTAATAACCCGATTTACATGGATTCATTTAATAATCGTAAATACAACATCCGGGTTACTTTATCTGCTGACCTTTGACGTGCAGTTTGAGAAGAAAACAAAATGAATCTAAGGTGTTCCAAATAAATCAAAAGATTGAGCAGAAATCTAGGTGTGTTAACCACCGGGTTCTGTAATTATGACCTTACTCCGATTATGATAATCAGATAAAGACGTTTACATGACAGTTTCAATAGCCTTAATCAGGTTAAGACTGAATTATTAGTGTGCATGTAAACATACTCACTTTCACATAGATCCTTAAGGGAAAAATGGTGGTAGATCAATAAACTGACATGGCAAACTGTGATTTGAAGACAACTGGACCGAAGTCTTGGTCCAGTTGAGGACGTTCCCTAACCTTTAAGCCTCATCTTCTTATGAGTAAGACTACAGGATGCTTGGCACCCATATTGATCTGATTATATCCAACAAATGGGTGAACAGGCACATTACTGTCACATGGAGTGTTTGGGAAGGTTGTGATTTATAGCCTACATAATTGATTCCTTTTTGTTATCATGTCAAACTGAATCTTACTACAATGTAAATCCAAATAAGGGCAAATGAGAATAGACAAGAGGCACTCGGCGGTGCCAAGATATCACGCTGAGTAGACGGAGCCAGAGCAGTATGAGCGTTCTTAGGGCGGAGCCTGTGCCTCTTAAAAATGGGAGTGTTGTTTCCAAACACTCCATATAACAATAGTATGAATGTTCACCTATGTGACAATTTTAATAGCAGCTGCTGTAGCTGCCAGCCTCATGACAATACACTGTGCACTGCAAAAAATCTCCATCTTTTCAAGTCATTTAGTCTATTATTGAGTCCTAGATAATTTCACTTGTTTCCAATGCAAATCAATTTGTTTCAAGAAGACACTGACACTCATTTCTAGAAAATTCCCGGAACAAGTGAAACTGCATTGGAAACAAGTGGAATTATCTCACCTCATTGGCAGAAAAATACGATTTGAATGCTGAATTTGAGATTAAATGACTTGTTAAGATGGATGTTTTTTGCAGTGTGTGAATGTTTGTACGCGTACACGTCTCTGTAGTCTACTGTCAATGAGTGACAGATCGTGACTTGAGGCAAGACGCTCTGTTTATGCTGCGGTGAGGTGAGCTCATGAGAAATGGCACGGGAGGACGAGCGGGGGCAGGCGGGGGCGGCTCCTAGCAAACTTCAGTTTCACATAAGCCAACCTTAACAAACAAGGGCAGGGCCGAGCGTGATGCTAATCCACTGACTCATGACCCACAGTTCCCTCAACATATAAAAGCAGGTACAAGGGGACAAAAAAGACCTTTGTCCCCCGGCTGGTGGCGATGACGACTGTGTAGTGACATCAATCACGTACAACACAATAGCTATCAGCTTTCAAAACAGATGATAGTATGGGAACTGGGAAACCTGACATTGTACAGGTAAACATCATCCAACGGGCCAACAACCTAAAAAATCTCATTCAGGGTGTAAACAGACTCAGATCGACCAAGAAAACGGTCTTCATTCCAGTTTACATGAGCAATGCTGTATCGAAAGACAATAAAGTAACTTGAACATTTACTAACAACTCTTCAAAAGCAATACCTGTACTGTATATTGCAAACCACCAGCAGAAGGGGATGATGCTCCTGGTCTCCCTAACAGCCACTTCAATAGAGTCTCAGTTTTGAAAAATCTACATTTAAGACATTTACCTGACACACATGGCTGTTGACATACTTTGGCTTTAGGGCACTGAACCTGCAGCGTCACCAACCACTAGGCCACCCTTGTGCCTTTATTCTGCCACCTAATTGATTGGTAAAATAGTGAAACTGGCTGGTGGCCAGTGGACCAAAGTGTTCTTTCCTTGCCTGGTTTTAAAGGGCCATTAAGTAATCTATTACTTTTACTGACAACCAAGGAATTGCAACATCATCAACTGGATCCAGCAGAGATACTGAAGAAGCAATATATCGCAATATCTTATCTTCAATTTTCAATTCAATGACAACAAAGTCTGACTGTGCAGAATTATGTTTATTTCTGAGCCACAAATGTGTATAGAGATGGCATTGGCTTGCTAGAATGTAAACAACAATTTAAAAATGTCATTACAAAGTACAAATAATATCATTTGGATGTAGAGCTTGTGAAATTGTGATGGGCAAACCGTCTCATTTGTGATTACTACAGCAGAGTAACTAATATTGCGATTCATTTTTGTGCCCAACAATAGCCTACATATTGTCACATTTTCTATTGCGATATATTGAATTTCGATATATTGTCTAATCCCTACTTGCGATGCAAATTAGAAAGTACGGGCCAGAAAGTGACTTCTGAAAGCCAGAAATCTTAGCATGGTTCAGCTCTGTTAAGTAATCACTGTATTGATCAACAACCCTGTCGAACCCGTGCAGTTATATTATGGTCATTTTGTGCTATGAGACAATAAAAATCATATTTTTTTATTGCATCTTTAAAGAGATCTGATGTCTTGTGACAAAACCTACTACGGTTTTCACTCAGCCTCGGGGCCCTGGACCCTGGACTGCCTGCACTGGGCTCGTGTTCTTTGAATAAACCCTGTTTATTTCTGTTAGTTTCTCTCTGCACGTGCTTGGCCACCAGACCACTGAACACTGTCTGAAATGCCAATCTCACTAGGGAAATTGAGTCTTATTCTCTCTGATTAACATTTATGTTTTTTTCCATAAACGTTGTTATGAAGGTCAAACGCTGGGTGATGTTTTTCCATGTTTGTCTGCAGAGCCAGTGGGCACTGGGCTGGGCCGGGGCATTCTGGCACACAACATGGAAAGCCTCTCAAAAGAGTCCAACATAAACGTTCTCAGGGGTTTATTATCCCAAAATATAATGATTGTGATTATGTTTGCTTGCAGTCTGAGAGTTTAAGATAAATCTCATAGTATTGATATAAATGTCTCGGGAAGCTCAAGAACACTATTTAAGTATACATTTAAGTCTAATACATTAAAAAGATTACCCAGGAACCGATTATAAGTGTTTGTGCTGCCTGGAGGAGATTAACTGTATATGTATACCATTCCATTTTCTGCTCAGTCTTCAAGTAGCCTAATACATGAAAGTGGGGTTGGAAAAACATTGTGAATATGGACAACAATCCAAGCCACCAGGTTTCCCATTATGGGAATTGTCTTGGTAAGTTTAAAGTCTAAAACAAAACATCATGGTAAAACATCACATGCCCACTGCTGCTCTGACAAGGCAAGTCAAAGAAGACAGCCACCCACACACCAGTGCATCAATAACAATAATAGTAGTAATAACAACAACAATAATAATAGCAATCATTCATTAATAAATTCATTAAAAGCAAATCTCAAACTGCTACAAGAAATATACAATTAAAGGCAGGTAAAGCAGCACAGGAAAGACAACATAATGCAAAGCAATGGGATAAAAACAGATAGCAGGCAATATATTAGTTAGCAGAAAATGCCTTTATGTACAAACAGGTTTTAGGCCTGATTTAAAAGGCCAGCAGTAACTCAGCCGTCTGCTGACATCTTGTGGCGTTTTGACGCAACCGACAATATCGTGTATTTTGCATCTGCAGGACACTTGTAGAAATGAATCAAATGCATGCTAAGCATTTGGTGGCTTGTTTGACGTGATTATACACAATTAGTTTCCATCTATGTATAATAATCCCCGGTGTACAGATAAATATAGTGTCGGTTCAGCTTGTTGTTGCAGCAACGTGCAGATGAAAAGCAGCAAGCTACTAGCGATTGTTAGCTAACTAACGTATAATTGTCGTCCAAGAATGGTTTGACTAGTGGTTGTGCAGTTTTAGTAACGTTTGTAATTGTGATTCAGGGTGTAAACTTAGAGGCTGGTCTCACCGTCTGAGATTACTGCTACTGTTCCCGAGGGGAGATCCTTCATCAACTGAACACTTCCTCTGCAGCTTCCTGGAGCTTGTTTGTCTTTTCGGTTTCTCACTTCGAGCCTCTGAAGTCGAAACGGGATCTTGACCTTCAGCGGTTTCCTCCATTTGAAACGTAATATTACACCAGCGATGTCGTAGCTAATATAATATCTAAATTGCTAAACTAAATAACAATAAACCTCACTACAATGGCAGAGGTGCGTGACTATTTTTTGAATATGGCGGAAATCCAAATATCGGCCAATGAGAATAGAATGGAGGCGCTCGTTGCTAAGATATCACGCTGAAGGGGCGGTGCCAGAGCTGTATGAACGCTCTTAGGGCGGGGCCTGTGATTGATAACAGAAGGGAATGGCATTATCAATAACAATGCTCCTACTACTACTACTACTACTACTACTACTACTACTACTACTACTACTAGCCTACTATTACTACTACTACTACTACTACTACTAACAATGATAATAATAACAATAACACTACTATTACTATTGTTACTACAACTACTACACTACTGCTGCAACTAATACTAATACTAGCCTACTAATAATAATTACAACAATTAATAACAGTAATTAATAATAATTGTAATGCATTTCTAAAAAAAAAATACAAAGTGCTTTGAGGGAAATAACAAATCAAACAATTCTTAAGACAAAAGTTGGTACATTTCAAATTATCAATTTAATTACAAATTAGATTTAAAGTTTCATTTGCAACATTTCATTTGCAATATTGCCATTTAACGTTTACTTCACCTATTTTTTTCAGCACCGCCTTCACACAGTTAGGCATATTCACACCTGGGAGCGGCCCAATACATCCACCATTGGCACAAAATGATCACATAATCACATAAACATTCTACCACCATATTAATTGGTGCAAACAGGATTATATTTAGCGTTGTATGCATCGGTGAACACCATCAAATATCAGTGCACACACATATTGAGAGGTTGAGGCATCTGAGAGTGAGGCAGTGCTGCCTGGTCCATAGAGAACAAGGCCTTACCCCTGTGCTGTCACTGTGATGACTGTTTCCACCCAGGGCCGAGAGTGCTGAGTGTGTCTTTGAGGACATTATTTTGTGTTTCAGCCTTCAAATCAAGGCCAAACACACACACAATAGATTAAGAGTGTGGCCGTCCTCTTCCCTCCTCCTCCTCCTCCTCCTCCTCACCATCGGCATTGTCATCATCACCAAGGATAAAGTTGATGTTGTTCGTTCCCTCTATCTGTGTGTAACATGTCTTTAGTTTCTTTTTACTGATTAGAACGACTGCTTACTTTGATGAAAAGACATAATTGGTGGAAGCTGTTATCTGTTATATTTGCTCAAAATGTTTTGTGATTTGTTTTGTTTTGTTTTGTTTTATTTGTCTTGTTTTGTTTTATTTGGTAAAAAAAAAAAGTTTTGTGTTTTGTTTGGTTTTGTTTTCTTTGTTTCGTGGTTTGTTTTGTTTTGTTTTATTTGTCTTGTTTTGTTTTATTTGGTAAAAAAAATGTTTTGTGTTTTGTTTGGTTTTGTTTTCTTTGTTTCGTGGTTTGTTTTGTTTTGTTTTATTTGTCTGTTTGTGTGTTTGTTTGTGTGTTGTCATGGATGGTTGCTGCTCTTGTTTTGTTACTATATGCACTTGATTGCTTGAACTATCAATGCTGTCTTGCTTTATTAATATATGCACTGATTTTAAACTGCAACGTGTAATTTTAATGATTGCTTGACCTATCAATGCCCATCAAGGGACTGGTGTTGGAAATTATCTTTGGCTATATACATGTGTACAGTGCATCAGACACTGCTTCTGCAACTGTCAATGTTTCACTGTACTTGTCCCTTACAAATAAAAAATAACTAAACTAACTAAAGCACCTAATAGTACTACAGTATAAGTCTTTATTGTTAGCATGGGGGGTCTGAAAGGGAATCAATCCCTGAAACCCTGACATTGCTTGCCATGCTCTTACCCATTGAGCTACAGCACAATTTTTCACACACACACACACACACACACACGACCTGCTTTGTCTTCTTTCCAAACGCCTCTCCTGTCTGACCTGAACCTTTTGGGAGGACGTTTTTGAGATGATTTGCCTTTTGTTTTGGCAGTTTGCTGGCTGCAAGCTCGGTTCTTGCTTCCAGGGGAATATTTGAATGAATTATGGAATTAAATTAAAGTTCAGGCATCTTTTGATAGGGAGTTGATTCTGAGAAAGTGGAAACCCCATGTGGTCATTCATTAAGATGAATTGGGGGTAATACTTCCACAACAGATCAATGTTTTATGGGTAAGGATATTGAAAAATGATGTATTTCCAAGCGTGTCATCTTGACTCTTCCTCCAGAATTCTCCAAATCTCTCCGGGACAAAACTGGGACATTAAAGGTGCTACATGTATCATTTTTAAATGAATCTAAAAACATATTTTGTTTAGTGTTGCCACTGTTTTTACTGTTATTCATTCTCTTTTTAACTATTATGTTTTACATCCTTTTTAAACTCGAATGTTTTTTAATTTATCAGATTTTCTCTCACTCTGTACCTAAATTTGTCTGTTCTCTGTTGTTTTTTTAGGGTGCTGTATAAATAAAGTTATAGGGTTTCTGGCGTCACTCTGTGTGCGTTTGTTTTGAAGAGCAAGAAGAAGGACAAGAGCTGATAACATCCTCCATAACAGCCAGTATGCATCAGTCATTCCATCGTCTGCCATGAAACTCTGAGAGCGAGAACAGCGCCCTCTGCCTGTTTGGTGCCATAAAGCAATCCAGCAGATTTGTTGTAAAATCTAAAGACACTATTATTTTTATGGCCTTCAGTTTATTGTGCATCCTATGACACTTTCACCCTGTTCAAATTACAGATACTCATCCAGACATGCCTCTCTCTTTGTCATGACTGAAAATGCCAGGTGAATTTGATAGGAACGATTAGTTCGCCTTTTACTTTCTCATAGCCGTCTTGACCTTTCTGACAAATGGCATCATTCCTGCTCACTGGCCTGGGAGAGATTTCGGCGATTGAATTTCCAGACGCTCTGTAACATTTAAACCAGTCAAAACATTCAGAGTCAGAACCATTCAAAACAGGATTTCTGTTCCAAAATATAATATATACATCTTAAACTAAACCCTTAGGTATGTTAAGGTTCCTGCATCTAATATCATTTAACACCCATATTTTCAAACTGGCTTATATTAACTAGATTTCTGAGGACAAAGTAGAGCAATGACATTATTATTTGGTTAATGTAATAAATTATTAGACGTAGGTCATCAAACTATCAGCTTAAAGGGAGGATTTCTTTTCAATATGGCTTCCAAGTAGATTTCTTCCTCTTTGCTTGATTTTTGGTCTCCAATTTACTGTAATGATAAAAACTATAAGATTAAATTTGGACTCACTTCAGCCGAGGTATGGCAAGTGCCACCGCTTTCTATACTCAAATGACATTCATATCAATAACTGAAAAATAAACATGACTGTCCTAGTCTGTAAAAATGCTGTTATTTTGTCAAACAAGGATTTAATAAACCCACACAGCTTAATCATTGGTGTTAATCTAACTCTGTGCCTGGAAATCAGCACCATCCCACACTCATTTAACACTTTTAGATTGTTTTGAACAGCCGGCCCAAACAACCCTCCAATCTCCAAAGTTAGTTATCAACTCCAAATAATTAGCACGGAAAAAAACAATACTGGAATACTGTGTACCATAATATGTTTTTATTGTATCTAGCAATAATTTAACAAGAGTACTTTCAAGTTTGTTTTTCAGATGGTGGACATCTCATCTTGGAACAAAACCTTTCGAATACCAATTACCATTCTGACAAAAAACATTTTTAACACTTTCTTCTCAAACAAAGTGCTTCTATGAAAATGTCGACCTCATTATTCAGAGAAGTGAGAAAGGCCGGTCTACAGATATATTTTGTTTTTAGTAGCAGAACGCTTTCAGCAACACTTGTACAATTGTTGGTTTTCTCTTGTCACAGAATCAGATTGCACAAATTATTTATCTGGACAGGTAGTTCTGTGTGTAATATTGTGTTTGCCTTAAAGCACTTCAGCTGTTGAACTCTGTCTGAATATGAACTCATGTTCAAGGGTAAAATGACTTATTTACACATTCATGAGGAGACGGGACACACACTTTACAAGATGTAGATAAAACCAGTTTGCATCTGACACAGCAAAGACCATCGAGATGACACTAAAGCTGACAAATGTTTCTGTGCAACACTGACAAGATAATAATAATAATGCTCTTTGGAAACTGTGAGGAGGATCAGGGATTTATTTCATGCACCAGATTCAAAAACTGAAGAGTCACTGGAAATCTTAGAAAGTTAGTTAATCACAGGGAAACAAAAATGCAAAACAATAGTTCTGAGATGACATTGCATATAATACTGAACAATGAGTAGTTTCAACCAAGCAATCTGATTGGTCGAAGACAAACAAGGCTGATAATTCCCATAATTGGTTGCTATGCCAACTCTTGTGCTAACCAGGGAGCTGCGTAGTGATTTTTCTTTATTTATGCTGTTTTCTTATTTATATATATATTTTTTCACAACACAAAAGGATTA
>NW_027283849.1:0-48466 GCF_046629955.1 Centroberyx affinis
TAACTAATGTGTCATTAACCAACCCTTATTAAGCATTAACTAATCCTTATTAAGCATTAACTAACCCTTAATAAGCATTAACTAAGCCTTATTAAGCATTAACTAACCCTTATTAAGATTAACTAACCCTTAATAAGCATTAACTAAGCCTTATTAAGCATTAACTAACCCTTATTAAGCATTAACTAACCCTTAATAAGCATTAACTAAGCCTTATTAAGCATTAACTAACCCTTAATAAGCATTAACTAAGCCTTATTAAGCATTAACTAACCCTTAATAAGCATTAACTAAGCCTTATTAAGCATTAACTAACCCTTAATAAGCATTAACTAACCCTTAATAAGAATTAACTAAGCCTTATTAAGCATTAACTAACCCTTATTAAGCATTAACTAACCCTTAATAAGCATTAACTAACCCTTATTAAGCATTAACTAACCCTTAACTCAGTGTACCCTTATTGTAAAGTGTTACCGGCTCTTTCCAATCCACTCTCGTTTTCTGAAAACAGCTGATCCGTGTTCACATTCTCCTCATGTTTTTCTTCTCCTCTTAAATGACATCACTGCCTTCACCTGCTCCTGCACCTCAGCCCCAAAACGGAGGCTTTTCAGGCAGTTATATAGGTCAGACCCTCTTGTGTGTTTACATACAGCGGCTATCATGCAGAGCTATCAGCGGCCGCGGCTGGTTCTGAAGGGTATGGAGGAGCCCGGCGGCGCCCTCGGGGGGGGGGGGGGGGGGATCCGTCTTTGCGTCCTCCCCGTCTTTGCGTCCTCCCGACCTCCCCCGTGCCTCTGCCAGCGGAGGCACGGGGCGGCACACTTTGTTTGACCCCTTCACACGCGGAGCTCAGCGGCACTCAGACTTATTTGCCAAAGCTCGCGTTGGCTCCCATCCAGCTGGCTTCGTCCCACACAGATGCCTGAAAAGCAAAAGGGGCGAGATTTACACACACACACACACTCCCCGGGCCATAGGAACGTGGTTCTGTGTTTGTGGTTTGTGTGTGTGTGTGTGTGTGTGTATATATCGTGTGCTTCTATCCTTGTGAGAACCAGAGTTTTAGGATCTTCAGAGTGAGTACGTTTTGGCCCGGCCCTCACTTCTTCAAGGGGTTAGGTTGGGATTAAGATTTGGGTTTAGGTCGGAGTACATTTAAAGTTAGTTTAGGATTAGGATTTAGGGTTTAGGGTTAAGATTAGAATCAGGATTAGGTTTTTTTCCTCTTCTTTACCTAGTGATATGCAGAGAAAGAGATGGAGAAAGACTTCATTTGAAGCATTATAAGCACATCTCAAAGACAATATTATTGCCGATTATATAATAGGCATCAATCCAAAAACGGGCATAAATCGGAATAATTAAGGTGTATTTTATTCAAATGCTGTGGTGTATAATATAGTCTATGGATCAAATGAAATTGTTGCAGTTTATTGCGACTGTTGAAAGAATGTCTGACTCTTTTGATGGATTAATTTACACTCTCCTTAAACCTAAATAAATTAAATAAACTAAATCTCATCAACATTTTATACCTAAAAGAAACAAAGTTCTTCTTATCTACGAAAAAAACAAATTTACCTCTGGGAAAAGTGTCCTCCAAAATGTCCTCCAAAAATTACCTGAGAACACATATAATTTTAGAGCATGATCTCCTTTGTTAAACTTGAATATTACATTATCTGTACTGGGCTAGTAATATTTTTGTCCAGGCTAGCAGAAATTTCACTCTACCAGCCTGGTGGGCTAGTACCCAAAATCTTTAAGTTCCACCCCTGATCCTCATCCTCCCATTCATTATATTCCCACACACACACACACACACACACACACACAAGTCTGTCTCTGACACCGTCTGGGGAGGGCATGGCTGATAGATTGAAGGGTTCCCCTGCTCAGTGGAGTCAAATTGAACAAATCTCTCCATTGACATTCTGCCTTTTCCACCCTCCATTAATGTCATTATGGGATAGAGGGGAGCCACGATGGCTATCCCACAAGGGGAACCACCACTCGCTCCATTCATCCCTTAGGCTGCCAGGAGAGGCAGAGAAGACAAAGGCAACATGGACCCCCAGCTGGGTCTCTGCTTTTAAATCATTTACATTAACAGGGGATCCAATTCCGGACAGCATATGACCAAAAAATCACAATCATATACCAATATATGTCATCCTGTACTGTTTTCGCTGATGTTTATCATAAATTAACAATCCTCCATCTGTCTTTTTTAAAGATTAATATCACTTTTACCTTAACTTGTAATTGATTTTCTTCCAGTCCCTGCAAATGGATGATAGCGCACCTATTTTTGAGATTCAAAATTCGTATCCAATTCCGGACACTTACTTTCGTCCGTGTCGGTGTATTCATATACTCGATATTAACCCTTTATTAACCCTTCCTGTACCTTCACATTGTTACAGATACTTGTAAGAAGTGCAGGCTATGTACTCAAAGCTCTTATTTTTTCCATTTATCAGCCAATACCGATTCTCTACATGAAGTAACTGTTGGCCAAAGTGGGATTTAAGGCTTCACGCTTCTTGTTCGTGACTAAGTTCGTAACTTAGTGTTTTATATGCTTAAATGTGTATAGATATTTATGAAATTTGATACCTAGCTTCTGAGATGTGTATGAATTTACGTCACTTAGCTTTCGGTTGGGAACTCCGTATAAAAATGCCGGTAAACACCGGAAATTACACGAGTGACCGAGTGGCCGGAATTGGATACAATTCCGTTAAACAAGTGAAAAATAGCTTAACACCAGTTAGCTTGCCAGCTGTGAGCATCTGTTCAAAGGTATTATCAGTTATATTCACACTAATACAATCAACCATACTTTATTACTTATTACTCTATAATTAGAAATAACTGCTGTAATTCATTTATATTTGATTTTCAATTCAATGATTTTGGGTGTCGGCATTCCAATGAGTAAAACCCTTCCGCGATATGACGTGAATGCAGCAGAAATGTTGTGCGAATTGTCTTACCACAGCTATTTAAAGATGTGGAACTGCAGTGCGAGTGTTACTGTGTTGAAAGGACGCGTTTTAATCGCTTTTTGGATTCAATGGTTGGAGCTAGCTTGAGTGTGTATTGGAGAGCAGCACTCCTAGCTAGCTGAAGCTACTTAAACCTCTACAGTGAAGTAAACAATGAAACATTTGGCCAACATTTTTGAAACAATGAATCGCCATCATGGCAAAAACTAGAACAATACGGGCCATGTTAAAAATAACCGGAATTATCCTGTTACAACTAACGCTAGCATACACTTAGCTAGGCCTGCTATGCTAACATGACATCCTCAACAAAGAATTAAGCCCATTTAAAGCGAAGAAGTCCAACAAACAATATGCAAAACCTAAATTATTCAATCTATTTACCTTATCAGGGGATTACAAGGGAACAGTCAAGTCAAGTGAATTTTAGAGAAATGTGAACTGGAAAAAGCAATCTCCCAATACAACTGCAGTGAAAACTAAATCTAAAAATCAGTAATCTAAAATCAAAGTCAAAATCTTTTGGCTACAGTCTTCTTGGGTGTGTATCTGGTGGAGGATTCCTTTCCACAGTAATCACAGTCTCATGTGTTGATTTCCCAGAAGACTTGAAAAACGTGAGCACAAGGCAAGAAAAGTGAGGCAAGCATATTTTCTTAATTATAAAGCACATTTATAGGAGCTCCACACTTGGTTTAAGAGGCCATAACAGGGCAGGGACTGAAGACACTCAGGAGACAAGTTTACAGGAAAATGTAGGCTTATATACCTACTTTCTGACTTCCTTTTTCTGTAGCCTGAGGCATTTTTAGGCAGAAGGGTTAGTTTTTCAGAGTTTATGCTATTGATTTTATAGCATTTTTTTGTCAAACATTTTGAAAATGTGAGGTTTTGCTCATGGCTTTCATATTTTAAGACACTAACCGCATTTCCTTTTAAAAAAAAAAAAAAAGGATGAATGTTTTTTTGTTAGGCCCCTCCTGCCTTGGTGTCAATTCCCAAGGCTGTAAATGCAGGAGCATTCACAAAGCCTGGAATTCATCCTTTTTAACACAAAGCACAATAACACAAAGGTCTTATTCCAGGACTGTGTGCTTAGATTACGGCCATAAACGTGGAAATAAATAAATGAATGAAACAATTAATCAATAAATAAATAAATAAATATCTCTGGGCCATGAGTGCACATCAGCGACAACGTGAAAAAACCTTAAAACCTTTTGATAAGATGCAGTGAGAGTTCGGCCAACTCGGAGAAGGGAAATAAATGAAAGTTCTAGACGTTCTCCATTTGTCTTTGTGAAAACAAAGCTACCCAAATGAACAAAGAACCACCATTCAAGTCTATTTCTCCTGTGTTCATTTCACATTTGACTGGAATGCACTGGCCCCGGCTCTTTGTTGTAGGCTCCTGGATGCGTGTAGAGACACGGCGCACCTAACAAGTGTCGATCTTGACCCAATCGTAAAACGATCCCACCAAAATATCCTTCCCGGGACAGCCCTTTGTGTTCAAGAATGACTCAAATATCCAGGGGGTAGACTCCTTTAAAGTCTGGGTGTCATGTAATGCCCCTAACAGAAGCCCTGGTTGGCTGAACCGGTCCGGCACCGCCACCCATAACCGCCCCCCCCCCCACCCAACACTTTACAAATGAGGCGTCCCATTCAGGGCCTGGCTCATTGGTAGAGCATCAAAGAGCGAGAACCTCATTATCTGCCCTCCATCTTGTGACGGGGATGTGAGCACTCTTTTTTTTTCTCCCCCCCCCCCCCCCTCCTCATGTTGAAGGGCTCCTTCTCATTCAATTGAAGTGCCTTAATGTGCTTTAATGGCACACGGTGGAAACATGCTGTGGCTTGTTAGCCGGGGAGAGTTTGGGAGGCTCTGTAAATAGGTGTTAGGCCCAGTGGGGATCGGTTGGAGGACTTGTGGAGTGTGTAAACGGTGTGTTGAAATAGTTGCGACTGTCTCTATGAAGCGGTAATCCCTTAAAATACCCTTAGATTTACATTAATTCACTTCTTCATTCATGCAAAATCCCCTTAAAATGAATTAAGGGAGTTATTAATGGGGGAGACTCCATCAAAACCACCTGAAACACCCCTTAATGTTTGACTGCTTACTTTCTAATTAAATGTAAAATTCAGGGACTTTCCAATAATAACTCATTAATAACCCTGTAAACCATGCACAAAAGGCATAAAAAAATCCCTTAATTACTAGTGTTTTCCATGAATCAACGCATGAATAAATAAAAAAATGTACTATAAAGAGCAGTCTACTGACACACTAATGCAGAAAACAAATAAATAAGAATCTAAGGCAAAATTTATATAAAAAATCTAGGGTGCCTAAAAATTTTTTGTCTGAACTTAGACATACAAGTGAACTTTTTTAAATTATAATAGTTCTGACAGTTCTTTATCACAGTGTGGCTTAATGCAGTGGTTCTCAAAGTGGGGTCCGGGGACCACCAGGGCTCCTTGAGGGGGTTCCAGGGGGTCCCAGGCATATTGATGAATTGTTAAACTTCACCATTATTTCATTTACAAGAAGTTAACACAGTTAGAGAATGTAGAAGAATGACTGTTTTGATCATAGTTTCTCTGTTATCTCTCTACCTACAATACAGATAGTCATAGAACTCTGGACAAAATCATATCTGACAATTAAATGATTCTCAGATTTGGGTCAGAGATAAAAACAATCTCATCAAATGGGGGTCTGTGGCCCTAATGTGGACTAAATTAGGGGTCCTTGATATGAAAAAGGTTGAGAATCACTGGCTTAATGCCCTGAAAATCATGCTAAGTACTGTCACAATTGCCCCTTTCATTTTTTTTTTCAAATTCACACTCTGTGAAGTGATACATCAGTATGACACTGCAGATTCACAAGTGGGAGAAACACTTCTTTTTTGTTGGGGATCAATGTGTGACAGATGTTCGCTTATGCACACCAAACTGTCCACAGGGTATTTGGATAACACATACAGTATGAATGCTCAGTTTCTGTGGCATTGCTGTTTATGCAGCATTTTTCTGGGAAGGACAAATGGTTTATATGTGGTGTCTTACTTGTCCTATAGATCGGTGGTTCTCAACGTGGGGTCCGAGGACCTCCAGGGGTCCTTGAGTGTTCCAGGAGGTCCCCAGCGAATTGATGAATTGTTAAATTTCACCATTATTTAGGCAAATTTTTCTTTTTTTTAAATTATTACAGGCAAATAATACACATAACACACACGACAATATGATGACATGACAATATACCCTCACAAAAAAAGAAAAGAGAAAAATTATTCAAATAATTAGATTGACAATACCAGTACATTTAGAAACTGAAATATACATATGACAGGTAGAGCGTATTTAGAGTTTTATTGTGTTGGTCCCACTCTTCACTAGAGCAAATTTTTTCCCATTTCATATTGTGTTGTTTATGTACTATTTAGGCTAATTTACAATAAGTTAACACAATTAGAGAATGTAGAAGAATGACTATTTTATACTATACTCTCAGATTTGGGTCCTGGGAGACAAAATCTCATCAAATGGTGGCCGTGGCCCTAATGTGGACTAAATTAGGGGTCCTTGATATGAAAAAGGTTGAGTATCAATTATATCTGATTATAAGTCATACGTCTGACTCCCTCTTTACACTGAGTACACCCAGCACAGCCCTAATCACTGTCATTGCTGGCTTTGACGCCTCTACTAGTTATCCGCCATATATTCACTATGACCAAACCAAATTGGAAGGGAGTGGGAAGGCGATATAAAATTCTCGGCCGATTGGAAGCGTGTGGACCAGACGGTTGATTATTATCCTCCGCCTCTGAAGCACTGTAAGTCGTCATTGAAGGGCAACCAGGCATGCGAGGCGAGTTTGCGCAACCTATTGAAGCTCTAGTCCCAGAGGATTTGGGACAGGGTGTAGGCCCTTTTTCGTCTGGGTGTCTAGGTGTGGCTCCGAGGGCGGGGGTTGACGCTGTAGACTCGTCCAGATCGGTGTCAGACCCAAGATTAGCACCCGCAGGTTTACGGCCGCGCAATTACCCATCATCTCATTCTGCTGGCCCCCATTTGAGCGAGTCCATTTGGTTGATGAAGGCAATACCCATGGGAACCTCTTCCCTGAGAGCCCAGACCCTTTAATTTGCTGTCCATATCTAATGCTTTGATATGGAAGCCCATTTCCGCCAGTGTGATGAAAAAAACGGTCCTGGAAGTCATTATAATGAGAACCTTTCTCTAAATAATGACTTAGTATCTCAAAATAATGACTTAATATCTCAAAATAATGACTTAGTATCTCAAAATAATGACTTAGTATCTCAAAATAATGACTTAGTATCTCAAAATAATGAGAAACTTTCTCAAAATAATGCCTTAGTATCTCAAAATCATGACTTAATATCTCAAAATAGTGAGAAACTTTCTCAAAATAATGACTTGGTATCTCAAAATAATGAGAAACATTCTAAAAATCATGACTTAGTATCTCAAAAGAATGACTTAGTATCTCAAAATAATGAAAAACTTTGTCAATATTTTGACTTAGTATCTCAAATTAGTGAGAGACTTTCTTAAAATAATGACTTAGTATCTCAAAACAATGAGAAACTTTATCAAAATAATGAGTTAGTAGCCTATCTCAAAATAATGAGAAACTTTATCAAAATAATGAGTTAGTATCTTTGAGATACTAACTCATTATTTTGAGATACTAACTCATTATTTTGAGGTAGTAACTTATTATTTTGAGATCCTAACTCATTATAATGACTTACAGGATCTTTTTTTTTTCATCACACTGGCAGAAATGGGCTTCCATACTTTGAAATGGCTGGCCATCTACTGAACTATTTACCAAAGTACACTTAGTCGAAGGACAGATTTTGAGTTCTCCAGGGTGAAAGTTGACTGACATGACTTAAAGCCAAAGGATAGCAAAGGAGAATGGGTGGAAACTGACTTTTCTAGATTCCTCTTCTCAGCTCTTGACAGGTTGACTCCTCAGTGGCTAATTATTACTTGTCCTCCACCATTCCCCCCCTCCCCACCATTCATGCCTTTGCTTGTCATATCTAGTGACCAGGAGGCATGTTAGATTCTCAGTAGGAGGTTCGCAGTCATGGTTTCAGCTTTGCAATACTGTGAGAACCTAAATAAGCCACAGAATATTACCAGTTTCGAAAATACGTGTCGTCCATGTCCTTTGTATTATACATTGTATATCGCATGGGAATTCCATAAACTGCATTGACATCATCTATAAATTCTTCCAGTGCAAAGAATGAAGTGGAGTTCTAACCGTCTTCTGCAGATGCCAATTCCCATTAAGCAGGATTATTTAAATGTCAGCTGAGTGCGGGCTGGTCCCAGGCCAGGAGAACATTTACTGCGACTCACATTCCAGTGTTGACAGAAGCCTATCAACCGGTTTCCATCAGCAGAAGACATTATCTTGTTCTCTGATAATTATGTCCTGGGTATTCTTGTGCAAAGTGCTGAACAGTTTAAGAACTGCAGTAAAGGCTATTAGAGTATACATGTCATGGCATTATAGTGTACAAGCATGACTGTAGTGTAGTGTTATGTCCTCGTTCCATTTGATTGGGTGTTTAAGAATCATTATGTGCCTGGGTGCCTAGAACATATTCATTACATATAAAATATGGTGTTTGCTGACACTGAATACTTAAGAAATGTTATCAATGTGCAATATTTCATAGATTGTTCTTCGGGGGACAGACATAGATGTACCTTTGGTAATCTGATGAAGTCAAAGGAAGTAGGTGAACAGAGGGAGATGGACACAACTTTGCTCCAGGCAGTGTGAATGGAGTTGAAAGAGGTGTTAATGATTTATTATTTTAATGCTGACAGCATTATTATTTATAGCTTAAACTAACACAAGGAGTAATAGGTGTTATTTGGAAACTGGCAAGAATAGATGTTCATGGTTGGATGCGTTACAGCTAGGGTTGGGGATTGATTACTTAACAATTCTCTTATCACTCTTTTCATAAAGTAATATACATTACATTATTACTATATTATATTATGTTACGGACCTTTATAGCACCCAAAAATAGTATATAATATATAGATACTCAGTATATTAGTATATAGTATATAATATATAGATACTTTGATGACTTATATAAATAATATAAGTCTGTAACTAATTTGATTGCAGCTGTGCTACCAATTCCAAATGTGAATGAGTTAAACATATATATTATTAACTGTTTATACCATATTGTTTTATTATTGGGTTACACAGAAAACTCTGGACTTCAAAGCTGAACACCCATCACACAACTGGTGGAATTAAAAACAAAATTTTGTTCTATTTAAAAAAAAAAAAAAAAAAAAAAAGCAGGAACAAACTGGGAATTGATAAGGCAAGCGTGCTTTGATCCGGTCAACTGTGGAAACATTGGAACATTTGAACACACACACACACACACACACACACACACACACACCCCTCCCTATCCACCATTCCAACCCCCTGCCCCCCTTTCTGACAGCGTGGACACCTGGTTGGTTTCCTCCAATCTGTCATTATGAGGCTGGAAGATGTTGACCGATCAATTTGATTAGAGGACAGCGTGGTGTGTGTGTGTGTGTGTGTGGGGGGGGGGGGGTCCGGCTCATATCCTGCCTGGGAACAGAAGGGTTTCGTTAAAAAAAAATTGACACTGAATATTATTCAAGTGAATCATTTTTGCTCCAAAACAAGAGTGCGGACCGGAAAGTGAGTTTGGAAAGCCAGAAATCACACCAGCTGGCCAAGTAATGGTTGAGTCATTGGTGTGGATGACGAACATTTTGTACTATGGGACAGTAAAAATCTGAGTACTGCACCTTTAAACCTCAACCCTTCTGTGACAAGCTGAATCACCAGTGACTGTTATGAATGATTCAATAAGTGCACAGCTCCTAGATCTGAGTAAGAACTCTTAAGGCCCATTCACATCTAGAACAATAATTATAAAGATAACTAAAAAGATTGAAATCGTTCTAAGTAAGCAGCGTGTCTGTGTTCCCACTACAGCGATAACTATAAAAACATCCAAAACGATAACTATATTTTTGGATGCGGAGACAACAAAACATTTCCAACCAATCAAAGTCGTAAGAAAGAAGAGGCATGAATGCTTGAGCAACAATGTATCGTTATAGTTTATAGTTATCTTTATAGTTATCGTTCTAGATGAAACCAAACCCATTCATTTTATCCCTGAAATGTCCCAATTAAGGGATTTTTTATGCCATTTGTGCATGGTTTACAGGGTTATTAATGAGTTATTAATGGAAAGTTCCCTAAATTTTACATTGAATCAGAAAGTAAGCAGTCAAACAGTAAGGGGTGTTTAAGGTGGTTTTGATTGGGTCTCCTCCATTAATAACACCCTTAACTCATTTTAAGGGGATTTTGCATGAATTAAGGGGTGAATTCATGTAAATGTAAGGTTATTTTAAGGGATTACTGCTTCGTAGAGATCTGATTGGGCCTGTAGCCAAGTCTTGTGTGAACTCCTGTCTATGCACACTTAGTGGAATCAGCCTAGCACAGTGGTTCTCAACGTGGGGTCCGGGGACCACCAGGGATCCTTGATGGGTGTTCCAGGGGGTCCCCAGCAGTTATTAAACTAAAGCATTATTTCATTTACAAGAAGTTAGAGAATTAGAAAATGTGGAAGATTGACTATTTTAGTCATAGTTTCACTGTTATCTCTTTACCTACAGTACAGATGGTCATGGAATTCTGGACAAAATCATATCTAACAGTAAAAAATATTCTCAGATTTGGGTCAGAGAAACTAAATCTTTTGTGGACTAAATTAGGGGTCCCTGATATGAAATAGGTTGAGAATCACTGGCCTAGCACAATGCAGGCGGAAGCTGCTTGGCGGAATTAAACCGCCAATTTACAAACCGTTTGCCTCTTAACCAAGTCAAACAAACGCTGACGTTCATCTGCTATTCCGGGGCAGTGTTTGATTGAATTCCGGCTCCACTTATAGTGTGGTCCAGATGGCCACCCCGTTGACCCAGCTAACCTTCAGCAAGACTAAAACTAATCCAAACCACTGGACCTGGAGGCTTTTAATCACGCCTGCGTCTCTGTCATTAAAGCTGAAGTTAATGTTTGAATAGAAGTATGAGTCGACTGAGTTAATCACAGAGGCCACAGACAGACGGGGGAAGCGAGAGCAGGGTGTGTTCACAGCCAGTTGTCTAATAAAGTTGGGGAAAGTCATGTTTTATCACAGTACATTAAACCAAGCTTTTCAATCGGAACGGTTAAACATTACACAATTCATGGCCGCATGTAAGAGCAATGAATTTTACAAAGCCCCTAGAAACTCTACTCTCTCCATAATCTCCTAAAATAACCTTACATTTTCATTGATTTACATGAATGCAACCCTTAATTCATGCAAAATCCCCTTAAAATTAGGGAGGCAGGGGGTTATTAATGGAGGAGATCCCATCAAAACCTCCTTAAACACCCCTTTAATCTTGACTCCTTACTTTCTAATTGAATGTGAAATTCAGGGAGACAGGAACTTTTCCATTAATTTACACTTAACCCTGTAAACCTGCACAAAAGGCATAAAAAATCCCTTAATTACAACCCATGAATAAATCCGTTATAAACCCATGATACTAACCTTACTTTTTTAAAGCTGTGTTATTTTTAATGGATAATTAATGTTTATGTAATGGAGAAATTAAGGACATTTCCAACATAATGGAAAAACTTCACTGTAGAAGTAGCCTAGTTATTGTGGATGCAATATTCCATACAGTGGTTGTGCGTTGTATGACACGGGGAATATCGAGGGGAAATATTAAGAATAACAAAATGAATTGAAACGTTTTTCTTTCAGCTGGTGTTTGTAGGCTGCTAATCTGCCGCCCCTCCACCCTATCCAAATACAAATATGTACAACAGGAGTGTTACTACATTTATGCTGTAATGAGTAACCAGCAGGGTCTCTTGGGCTCTTTCTAAAGAACCAACTGCCATGCAAATCTGTCCAGAGACGCACTATGAAACCTTTGTTTTGTACCCTATTGTCAGTGGTGGAAGAAGTACTGAGATCTTTTACTTAAGTAAAAGTAGCAATACAACAATGTAAAGATACTCCATTACAAGTAAAAGTCCTGCATTCAAAATCTTACTTAAGTAAAAGTACATAAGTATTGGCAGCAAAATATACTTAGAGTATCAAAGTAAACGTACTCATTATGCAAACTGTCCTCATTTAGAGAGTTATATTTTTCATAAATTATTGGAATATTAATACTGATTTATTGACATACATGTACATGTAAGCAGCATTTTAAAGTTCTCAGCGTGAAGCTAATCTTAACAATTTAGCTATACTTTTGGGTAGTCTAATCTATAACAATGCTATTTTATAGTTATTTTATAAAGATGATCAAATGTTTTCAATATAAAATATTGATCTGAAAAGTAACTAGTAACTATAGCTGTGAAATAAATGTAATGGAGGAAAAAGTACAATATTTCCCTCTAAAATGTAGTGGAGTATAAGTACAAAGTAGCATCAAATGGAAGTACCTCAAAATTGTACTTAAGTGCAGTACTTGAGTAAATGTACTTCCACCACTGCCTATTGGTTTAGAATTTGTGGTAACCTATAAGAAAACCAATAATACATACACACACCAATATTTTAGTCTTGAATCCTATATGTCTGAGCTGGTGTGTGTTATCTAAAACAGGATTAGATTGAAAGAGCAGGAATGAAACAATGATTTTATTCTTTTCTCACATTGACATAACAGCTGCTGCATTGGCTGCTGACTGTTTATTTGGGAGGAAAGCAAACTAAAAAGACGATAGCCGGGGCTTGAGTTTGCTGATCGCGGATCATTAGGGTCAATGGAAGATTCCAGATGTCCCTGCTGCCTTTCCAGAAACACACACACACACACTTGTTTTGATAGTCGCACGAAGTCTCGCAATCATTGAGGAATTCATTTCAAAGGTTGAGTCCCCGGGGGTTTATAAAGATGTCTTTAAAAGTGACTCATAGCATGATGGATCTGCCTTTGTATCCACGGGCCATTGAGTAGATAGCAGACGCCTGTGAGGTAGACAACACCCATTACAAAACTATTCAGTTGAGCAACATTTCATGACCGATTAGTGAGTTCCGGGTGGTGAAATGGCATTGATAGTGACTAATTATCAAACCATAAGAGGACAAATGTCAAAGATTAGCTCAATCATGTTGACTATAGACCGAATAGGTGAGACATTCCCAGTTCAGATGATACTGTATTTGAATATTAATAATTCTCTATTGACCCAGAACTTGTGCTGACAGTTATGGGTATTTGTGGACCTGTAGTCAGTATGATTACGGCCCCTTCATGACATTCTTATTTGTTATTTACTCATACAATTTCACTCATACAGCTATGAATGAAGTGTTTTCATATTCCAGCAGTATCGAAACCTGACAGAAGGCTTCATGGAAATGTGGTCATGTGGGTGTTGGTGTAGCTTTGTGAGAATTCAGTTGGAGCTGTCAGCAGCACCCACAGAACATGATATTTTTAGCTTCATATTCACCTTATCAATTGGAGCGTAATGTGGCGTTTCAGATTGACCACTTTTGCACTTCTTCAAAGCCACTTCTTCATTTTATACTTGTTTTTGCTGGACTATAGAGACGTGCAAACTGTTATGACAGTGGTGTACTGTGGCTAAGGGACAGTGTTGAGATATGAAAATGCCAAATCCTATCTGTATTCATAACCAAAGTAAAGTTAGAGTATATTTCAGTGAAATTTTCTCATCGAAAGAATGACTCCTGTTTGATTTGAGTGGGCATGATTAGACTCTGTCCATCTTTCTCCGTCTTTTCCGCATGTATTATGGCAGTGGTTCTCAACAGGGGGGTCCGGGGACCACCAGGGGTCCTTGAGGGGGTTCCGGGGGGTCCCAGGCAAATTGATGAATTGTTAAACTTCAGCATTATTTCATTTACAAGAAGTGAAGCCAATTAGAGAATGTAGAAGAATGATCATAGTTTCTCTGTTATCTCTCTACCTACAATACAGATAGTCATGGAATTCTGGATAAAATCATATGTAACAATAAAAATGTTCTCAGATTTGGATCCAAGAGATAAAATCTGATGAAATGGGGGTTTGTGGCTCTAATATGCACTAAATTAGGGTCCTTGATATGAAAAAGAATCACTGTATTATGGCATATCTGACATGTACAGCGCTCGGGTCTAACTGTTTTCTTTACTCTCTCTCTCTTTCATGTCGCTGTGCCGCGGCTCTTGGACTTTGCTCGACCCTCTCAGGTGAGCAAATAACTTTTTATCCCCATGTTTCCTCATCTCCACTCTTGATCCAAAAAAAAAGAAAGAAACAGCTCCTCCTTATCCCGCACCTGAACCTATATCTTCAGCAGACGGCGATCTAGATTAGATTATGTCAGATTAGATTAGATTCCACTTTGATGATCCCCGTGGGGGGAATTGGGTCATCGCAGCAGCAAGTAGTTCTAGGATACAGCAAAGATATATAGGAAAAGTGCAAGGTCACAAAAATAGGACCCAAATGTACAGACATGTACAGACAGAGGAACCATATGTATAGAAAAGGAGACAATGTAAATTGACCATTTGGCAGATGGAAATAACATGGACAGACATGCAGATATGGTTTCTATCTTATACTCTGATACTCTGATACTCACTTGTATATATCTGTGAAGCCAGAGGACCCAAGTGCTACCTCAACCCTAACTGACTGTTTGTCTGCCATCAACGAACGGATGAGCAATCCTTTCTTACAGTTAAACAAAGACGAGACGGAAGTTCTCATAGTTGGCCCCAAATCCAGGAGGGATCTCATCCGCTCAAACTTAGGGCCCCTGACTTCACAGGCACAGGGTCCTAACTAGGCCAAAATTGAGAGAACACCTGTTTTACGTGAGTCACACTGGCTCCCTGTGTCTTTTAGAATCGGTTTTTAAAGCCCTTCTCATGGTTTTTAAGGCACTAAACGGTTTGGCTCCTCCCTATATCACAGATTGTCTTTCATTTATATGCCCCCCCCCCCCCCCCCCGCACGCCTTCTAAATGTCCCAAAGGTTGCCACAAAGACAACGGGACATGCTGCTTTTAGTGTGTCTGCCCCTATAGGCTATGGGACCCCCCTGCCACTGTACATCAGAGAGGCTGGCTCAGTGGACATTTTTTAAAAAGACACTTAAAAACATACCTTTTTAATCTTGCTTTTAATTAACACGTATTCTTTTTTTCTTTTTTATGTACTTTTTTTTAGTTTGTTTAGTTTGTCTTTACTCTGTAAATAAAGTTATTATTATTAGTTATTATTGTTATTACTGTTAATCTAAAGATAAGACAGTGTTTGTTGTGCACCAGTGATATAGATATTCTCAAGATTATTGTCTAGCTGAGTGACCTTTAGCGTTTCACGGGTCCAAATCACCTAAAAATGAGATATTGGATTTGTTTTGCAATAAATAACAGCACTTTCCCATAAAAATACCACTTTCCTTAGTATACAAACGAACGAAGATAAAAAAAAAAGCAAACCCAGGTAGAAGATATCATCTCAGCAGCGGACTTTGAATCCTAATAAGTTAGAATTAACACGGGCTCCAGGCTCCCAGCGGCTCCCGTCACATGCTCCTCGTTGAGCTTTAACTTTTTTCCGAGACCCCGAAGGAATAAATGAATCGAGCGCCAGGAAAGAAAAACAAGCCCCACGAGCAGAACATTAAGCAGGCGCCTGACGTGGCGTGAAGCGGCGTTTTAATATCAAATGTCTAATGGCCGGTTCGCCTGACACTGATTAACACCTCCGCCCCGGACAGCGTTCCAAATTTCCTCACCGGGTTACCTATTCCGGGCCGGGAGGAAGGCGGACGGGAGCGTGTCGCGGGGGCCCCCTGGAAACGAGACTAGCGGTGGGTCGGGGGGGTTCCTGTCGCTGGGCGCGGTATAGGCGATTCCCACACGACCACGTCCTGCTTGATGCGGCGGGAAATTACATTCAACGAGGGCCTGTGTGAGCGTAATCGGCGCTAGGAATGACACGGGACCGGTATGGTGAATGAAAGGTGGAAATCTTAAATGAACCTTGACCGTTCACAGTCCATAACTATAGGAAATTGTGTTGAATTTGGCTTGAATTTGACTGATTTACCAGCTGTAGTGCTAAACTAGCGAACAGAGGGGTCTTCAATGTGTGTGTGTGTGTGTGCTGAATCTAGTCTTTTTAATTAGTCCTATTAAATCTGTTTTTGTTTTTTTTAAATGGACAGTTTTAAAAAACATTTGAAAAAGTAAACTACGCGGATTAATAATTAGACCGCACCAACTAATCTATCTCTCATAAGGAAATGGTCCATTCTGTGTGTAATAATCACATTTCAGCTGTTTTCATCTCATTAAAGAAATGAGGAAAATTGAATTAAACCCGTGGACTATGTAGCGCATTATCTGTGTCCTTCCTGTTGTTGTTTCTCCTCTTTTAACACCCCCCCTCTCTCTCTCTCTCTCTCTCAAAGAGAAACCAGCCATAACAGAAAGACATAGTCCTGCACTACCAATAATAACATTTTTAGTAGTTGATATACTCCTTAAAAAGTGAGGAAAAAGTCTTAAATGGTGTCAATTTAAGGCTTTAATTGTACTTAAATGTCATATAGTTACATTTTGATATTTAGTCGAGGCAGAGTTGGAAAGTAAAGCGAACAAAAAAAAAGAAGACAAATGCCATGAATTGTGTCGTATTACATTACTGCACTTTAGGTTGGGTCAAAGTGCAATACAATATAACAAACAGGTTTTATTTGGGTTGGGGGGAATCCACTGATGAGAGGTCAGAGATCCGATGAATTGACTTTGGCCCCTCTGTGTGTCAGCGAAAACCTGAAATATGGAGCAGGTTCCACCCGTCCGATGACGCGGTGTATTGTACACACACACACTGAGTGTTCCTGCTGAGCGTGCGTTTACATTCTGTCCTCTTTCGGACGCCCCTCGACCACCGCTGGTTGTGGCGGGGGGAGGGGGAGGGGGATTTGTATTAAATATTTGGCCTTTGCCCCCCCCCCCCCTTCCCCACGCTTTGTCAATGTCTTTTTTTCGGATTTATCTCCTCTTTCTAGTTCGGTCTTTAAACGGTAGTAAAATGCCATGGCATGGTGACCTATGTTAGTAGTTTTCAAGCATGGTCTTTTCCATATCAAGGACCCCTAATTTAGTCCACATTAGAGCCACGGACCCCCATTTGATGAGATTTTGTCTCCCGGACCCAAATCTGAGAATATTATTATTGATAGATATGATTTTGTCCAGAATCCCATGACTAATCTATATTGTAAATAGAGAGATAACAATGAACCTATGACCAAAATAGTCATTCCTTTCATTTCTACATTCTCTAATAGTGTTAAGTTCTTGCAAATGAAATAATGGTGAATTTAACAATACATCAATTTGCTGGGGACCCCCTGGAACCCCCTCAAGGACCCCTTGTGGTCCCCGGACCCCATGTTGAGAACCACCGGTCTGCAGGTTTCTGTTAGTTCTTCTTCTCTGGTCGTTCAGATGCTGTAGTGTTTGGTTAGAATGAAAACCTGCAGACTATTGGACCATAATTGAAAACTACTAACATAAGCCACCATGCCCTCCATGGCACATGGTTGAAAACCACTGACCCAAAGTATTAAGTTGGAAATATCACAATTAGTATTATTATTATTAGCTATTAGGGAAGATTACATTGGATTTGGAGGGAGATTTAAGTGGAGGCCCTGCTACATAGAGGCTCAGGGGCACTGAGCTGTGAAATGGAAAAGGAAGAGGAGGGGGTGGGGGGCGGGGGGTGGTGAGGGATTTGTTGTAAAAAAAAAAGTCAGAGTTAATGAATGTAGCACACCTGTTTTTGGGCTTTGACTATTAAATCTATTTTTAATGACAATGCGGGGCATTCTGGTTTTCATGTGGGGATAATTAGAACAGCAGCCTTGAGAGCTCAAGGATAAACATCACGCAATTACTGTGGGACACGGTCCAGCCGGACGCAGGGAAAAAAAGGGACAGGGGCTAATGATGGGGTTCCAAGTGGGAAACTGGCTAGGTGTCGCTCCACTTAACCCCCTATGTCCGCTGATTGGCAGCATCAACTGAGGATCAGAGGATCTATACATCTCTGAGGATCTATACAATAGATCTAGATAGCTTTTAGTCAGGGGTGATTTTCATTAGAGCAAGTTATTTTTGGATCTTCTGTATTTGACTAAGGAGATTAGGCTTGGTCTACTAGTGGTAAGACAGTAAAAAAAAAGAAAAATCATACTTGAAATGAAAAATATGTCTTTTTAATTCAATTGGGTTCCCTATGTCCGCTGATTGGCAGCATCAACTGAGGATCAGAGGATCTATACATCTCTGAGGATCTATAGGTAGCTTTTAGTCAGGGGTGATTTTCATTAGAGCAAGTTATTTTTAGAGCTTCTGTATTTGACTAAGGAGATTAGGCTTTGTCTACTAGTGGTAAGACAGTAAAAAAAAAAATAATAATCATACTTGAAATTAAAAATATGTCTTTTTAATTCAATTGGGTTCCCTTTTCCACAATCAGCCTGTTTTTATGGAAATAGCAGGAATGAGCAAATTACACCAAATGGCCGTTGTTTCCTCCAATGCTTGAATAGTACGATCAAATTTCTAGGCTGTTAATAATAATTACCCCCCCGCGATAATATCGTGTATCGCGATATTTTGGCGGGACAGTATCGCGATATTACATTTTGGATATCGCCCGAGCCTAAAGACGATATCATAACATGATGTGTATGCTTGCCACAATACAGATAAGTTAATTCATTTGGATCATCCATGGATTTGGATACAAGTGATATTATGAGTTGTTTTCCATGATGCTGCTACTGTTCACAGTGGGATATTTTGTCTGAATTGGTGAAGCTGTGAAAGCGCCTATAAAGGTGAAATTCCTTACATATCCCTCTGCTTTAGTCACCAGTTTAGTGTGAGTGTGTGAGCGGTTGGTAGGTGTGTCTTCATAACCATTCCTCAGATTTGATTTACTGACTGATGAGCAGACTTGACCTAAATAACTGCCTGTCTTAGGTCAATGCTAATTGTTATTTTTAGTCAATGATTTGAACTTCCTACATTTTCATACCAAGTCCTTTTTGTGGGAAAATGTTTTTAAACGCATTGTTGGAAGTCCACATCCAGTGCCTTGCGAAAGAATGATATTTGGACACTCTTTCTATAGTTAAGGCTCTTACATAAAGAGCATTGTACCTGTGAATGTCAAGCCTCATTTTCAGTCACCTTTAGGAAGAAATGGCAACATGTCTAGCGTCTTTCTCCCTTAAAGCGTTTACCATGAAAAATGACACCGGTGTGTAAGTGGTGATAATGTTTGCTTTGGTGGTGAAAGCTCATGGGATGATCCGCAAAAGGTCAGCAGACCGACTAGTTGTGTTGTGTGACAAAACAACTCCTGACGCACCGGGCGGGACAGTCATCGCTGCGTGGGAGCTCTTAGAGATTTTGGATTGTCATTATAGACACTGTCAGAGTTTAGAAACTGGTTTCACTAGATGGCTTCAATAGCTGGGTTTCCACCTTTTTTTTTTTTTTTTGAAATTATGACGTACTAGTCTATACCCGGGGATGCGCGCGCCACAACTCCGCGCAGACTTGCCAAAAATGCACATAAACAGCGTAAATGCCAGTGCTCAATGCCCATGTGCAGTTTCAGATTGATTGGCGAACCCATTGAGGAGCAAAATGGATGCAGACAGAGAGAGAGAAGGACAGAGTTTTCCTCATTTTATAGTAGGGTTGAATCACAAAAGCTGAATTGAAATGGGAAAATGACGCAAAATTTCCTCAATTTTTGCAAAAAGTTTTCACACTATCGTGAAGTGGAAACATTCCTCACCGATAAAAAATTGGTGAGGAAATTATGTGCTGAATAGGGATGGAACCGCACTTGTTGAATAAACAATAACATAGGCTTGGCATGATTGCAGAATTACAAAAGCGGAATCGAAATGGGAAAATGACGCAAAATTTCCTCAATTTTGCAAAAAGGTTTTAAGGCTATTTTGAAGTGGAAGCGTTTTTTTTTTTTATCGGTGAGGAACTTATGTGATAAATAGGAATGGAACCGCACTTGTTGAATAACCAATAACATAGGCTTGGCATGATTGCAAAATTTCCTCAATTTTGCAAAAACGTTTTCACGCTATCATGAAGTGGAAACGTTTTTTTATCGGTGAGGAAATTATGTGATGAAAAGGGATGGAACCGCACTTGAATAAACAATAACATAGGCTTAGCATGATTGGCTTGATGAATGGTTGTATGACTGTTAATTGTTACATTAGAATATCATACGAGTTGTTTTTAATATGTGTAAGTCTCCTTTGTGGTTGTATAAGCATTAGTTTGTACATTAGAAAATCATCCAACTATGTTGTATACTGTATTTCTTTGTTTTTGTCTGTGGATGAAAGCATGAAATATGACCAACATTAGCTGACAATAAAGAACAACAACCACCTGCCCAATACTAATCAATAGTAATCAATTCTTCTTTCCACTGCGGTTTTTTGACACTCAGGAATCATTTGCTACATGCCAGCTGATAGAAAACACACTTAATTCACATTTTTCAAAAGTTTGCGCAATATTCAACACTTGGATGGAAACATAGCCAGTGATCATTATGACATTTGCATATTTTAGGTGCTATGTATTGATAGTGGACAATGCAATATGAATAATGTGAATAATGTTTGTGAGGATCAGATGTAGAGGGAAATAAAATAGTCCCACCTGATTCTTAAATCATTAAGCTCTAATGTACAGTATGACTGATAACTGACAGGATCTTGTGTTTGCCTGCATTAGATATCAACCCCCCCCCCACACACACACACACACACACACACTGATATGATTAAGCAGCATCAGGGGACAGTCTTCCCGTTGCCCCAATACCCCCAACACCCATCCATCTTTTCATTTCCAAGGCCTTGCTCATTTTTATTTTTCTGTTGTAAATTAATGACATGCAGGGTCAATGCATGTCAATTCTGCCATTTACCGATATATCTGATGCCTCCTCTGTCTTTGTGGGGCATCGGATAGCTCTAATCCCATGTGGCTCTCTAATCCAGCAAGATTCACCGCTGAGTACTGCTGGAAAACAGAATGTCTGCGGTCTTAAAGTCTTAAAATGGCTTGAATTTGATTACCTAAATTCAAGGTTTTTCGAAAGCCATTGAGCACTGCTAAGTACAGCCTTTAAGTTTTACTGTAAATGCAGTTTTAGAGGTCTCTGGGAGTGCTGTTTTACAGTGAGAAATTAGCCTTTTTTTTCATTTTCACATTGATTTCAGTGGAAAAATTGGTCTTATATTTGGCAAGGTCTTTAATTTTAGGACAGCGAGGCAGGGAATGCTGTCAGTTTTTGTTAAAGCAATCCAAAATAATTCTTCATATTCTGCGAATTGTATTCAGCAGTGACAGCCAAGTATGAGTGTATAGACATTTTAAGCATACTACTGTGACTAGCTATCAGAAAGACCAAATTATTGTTTAGTTTAGATGGACGGCAATCACAATACACCTTTAATTAGCATCATTTGAGGGTGAGAGTATAGCTCACCAGTGCCCCAAGGGGCGTTTCTGAAAGCTTAACAGCTGACCAATGAGAGCTTCTGTTGCATCTCTGTGTGTCTTCAAGCAGTGATTCTCAACCTTTTTCATATCAAGGACCCCTAATTTAATCCACATTAGAGCCACGGACCCCCATTTGTTTGGATTTTTTCTCTTGGACCCAAATCTGAGAATATTTTTATTGTCAGATATGATTTTGTCCAGAATCCCATGACTATCTGTATTGTAGGTAGAGAAATAACAGTAAATCTATGACCAAAATAGTCATTCTTCTACATTCTCTAATTGAGTTAACTCCTCTTAAATTAAATAATGCTAAAGTTTAACAATTCATCAATTCGTTGGGGACCCCCTGGAACCCCCTCAAGGACCCCTGGTGGCCCCCGGACCCCACATTGAGAACCAGTGTCTTAAAGCTCACTAACCTGCCACCTTTGACTTTGAGATAGTACCACAAAAGTTAGTTACTGCAAAATTATTGTCATTTTACAGTCATCTTCCCACAGTATTTACACATGAATGATGAATTACCTGATATTTTTTAGAGCTTGACAAAATAATTACCAGCAATTACTTCTTACCACATAATTACGTACTGCATATACGTACTCTATAATTATGTTTTATAACGTTATTACTTAAGGCTATCACTGACATTAATACTTCAATCTATGAATTAATGATCCATTTCTCATGCTCTGCTTGGAGTATGATCTCCTGATTTTGTATGTCTTATTATTTGATATTTATTGGGGGTTTTTTGTTTTGTTTTGTTAAATGTTTTGTCTAATTATGTTTATATTGTATTTTTGTCATTTAGGACTCCCTTGAAAACGAGATTGTACATCTCAAGGGGTTATTCCTAATAAAAAATGTCCATATATATCAGGTATTTACCATACTGTAAAATAGAGTGCTACCAAAAAAATGCTGTTGGTGTCCAAGCATGGTCCTGTGTTAAAGATGCAGGTGTTTTCTTCTTGTTGGGCTGTGTTGAACAACCAGTTGAACTTTTTTTTTTTTTTTCTCCTCGTGTCCTTATTTCAGTTTGCATTTGACCTTTGTTCACCACACTCCCGATCGCTCAGCAATGTATGAGCCATTTCATTACTAAACACAAATACTATGTGGGCCTCTTTGCGTAAGCAGGCTCTATTGACTGCCTACAATCCATCAACACACACCAAACACACGTCACATTAATTGTTCGGGGGAGGCAATTTGCGGTCTGTCCAGATTTACTGAGCTCTTTTGAAATGCACATCCTCACTCAATAGAGAGGGCCTCCCGAATCAAATTAAGGCCAAGTGCCATTGTCCTCCTCTCCCAGTTCGGATTAAATGTCTCCCCCCTTTGCTTATCTATCTAGATTAGATATCCGTATTATAGATAATAGCGAACAGGCAGAATTACACATCGTTAACCTATTTTCACAACCGCTGTGTGGGCCGCCGCTTTCTTATGTATAGTAAAAAAAATTGTTTTGGGCAGATGTCATGGAAACCAGATGCACTGTTGCATTTTTAATCTAATTGCGGCAGAAACACATCAGAAGCGGGGTGGTTCTCGGGGATAAAAGGCAGCGAAGGTACAAAATGGTAATTCGGTGACTGAAATGATTTACTGTGCGTTGTATCTGCCTTTCTGGCTTGGGGCCATGTTGGCCTTTGAAGTGGCCTAGATGAAGGCGACCAGTCTGCTCTGGGACATTTGAAAGCTGGTTATAATGGGTTTGGTCATTGTATTACAACACAGAGGGAGAAGCGGGCATGTCGGCTCTTTTGCCTTGACCTCTGTAGCTGCAGCTGTTCCACATTGGCTGGTACACATTCATCTACTCACACGCTCCTGTATGAACATAATGGATATTAATGTATAGCACACACATACACACACACACACACACACACAGACACGAGCATGCACACTCATTTTGGACATTAATGTGATTTGAAGAATTTCTTCAAGACATCAGACTGGTTGAAGGGGAGATCGGCTGAGAATAAGCATGTCAGTCAGATCATCAATTAACTGCAGCTAATGGATGACATGGAAACAGACTCAGATAATGGATTATTTCTACAGTACATGATATTAAAGTCAGAACATGACAAAACATAAATTTTCATATGAAATGAAATGCTTAAATATTGATCACTAAAGGGATTGGTACTCTAAAGAAGTCTTTAACATACTCTCAGTGCCCTATTCAAAACCTAATGTGCTTCACTGTTGACACTAATGTTGCTCAGGCTGGTAAAGATCTGTCAGAAAAATCACACATTTGTTGCTAAAATCACACATACCATAGCAGATAACAGTGCTTTAAAGCAACACGTTTTTGCAACAATCAGCATCAAATAAGTTTAAGACCTCTGCACTGAAAGCAGCAGCAGGGTTGACAGGATAAACAGGCTGGACAAGTGAAAACTAGCTTAGCGCTAGTTACTTTACAGCTGAAAACATCTTGGCAATAATGTAATACATACAGTATATAATCAGTAAATAATGTAATGTAACGTAAAAACAAATTAAATCACCAATACTAGCTCACAACTTACAACTTAACTAACATTGCTGTTAGCATACACTTAGCAAGACCTTCTATGCTAACATTTACATTTGCAGAAGACCAACAAAATATGCAAAACTTAAATCAAACGTTGTAAAATGCTTACATTAAGCTTGAAATGAATCTTGTACTAGCTAGCCAAACGCTTTAACAAGCAGTTTGAATTGTAGAGAAACGTCTTCTCATGCAACAGCAGTGAAAACTAGCATCAACAGGAGCAGTAACTTAGCCTATAAAGGCTACTGCCACAGGTATTTTAGACATGGCAGCTCAACAAGGACCTAATGAAAACCCTACAGGCTCTTAGACACATCAGGACATGGACATGATGTTCCTTCTGGCAAGCAGAGTTATAATGTCCAGTCAGTAGCTGGGTCACCTCTACAGCCTTGTCTAGCCATCCAGAATCCACCCAAAGGTCACCTCGTATAGGAGAGCCCCGCACCCATCATAAACTATGTCTGGACAGAATGAGGTTAGTTAGCTAGTTGCCTATCTGTCTGGCCTGCTTTCTGACCAGGAGACAGGGAGGGAGGGATGTGGAGTGCTTTGACAATGGTCCTCTTCTTTTCCTTTTTCTTTTCTGGCAGTAGAATTAGCAGCATTATAATTTCCATTTTGTTTAGAATGACTTCAGGTCACTCATATCTCAGTGACAACACGTGGCTTCCAAAATTTGCATGTTTATTATAGTATCATTTCGTTTGACATGCTTTTTTGGCTTTGTCATAGCCTCAAACCTGGATGTAGGGCAGACAAGACCATAACATATGAACTACTGAGGGAAAACAGACAGAGAAAACTGCTCCATGTTGTGTTATTGAATTCATACAATTCATTTTTCCCCTCCTGTGCTTCAGAAAGATCTGCTGTATTTTAGCTCTGGCTATAAAGGGGCACGATAAGGTTGGATGTAGATGTTTTTGTTTTTTTTCAGGAAAATCCTCAACTTACTTTATGGTGGGCCTCCATTTTGTTAAGGGGTGGGGTCCTTTAGCAGAGTAAATCAGACCAAAGTGGAACTTACTGTCTGACAGGAATTTGACTCACACCGATCCTCAGTATCTAAAAATATGGGGTAATAGAAGTTTAGCAGAACCAGATGTGCTCTGAGGGGGGAGGAAAGATCAATTGAAAAGCAGACTCGTTCATTTGGGCCCCCAGTGAGCATTTACAGACCTTCATGGTTGTTACAGTAGTGCTTTCGGTCTATGGTAAATGACAAGTCTCAATAAGCTAATGAGACAGCAGAACATGGTGAAAATGTGTTGTTTATGTCTTCCAATGATGACAGATTCCCTATCAGCTTAACACTGCAGAGGCCACTATTACACATTGTGTATGAATATCAATAGCTTGGTAATATCCAACATGAGGTGACTGTCTGTGTCAAAGGAGAAGAAACACTGCCATGATCACTTGTAGAGCTGCAACTAACGATTATTTTCATTGTCGATTAATCTGTTGATTATTTTCTCGATTAATCGATTAGTTGTTTGGTCTATAAAATGTCAGAAAATGGTAAAAAATGTGGATCAGTGTTTCCCAAAGCCCAAGATGACGTCCTCAAATGTCTTGTTTTGCCCACAACCCAAAGATATTCAGTTTACTGTCATCCAGAAAACCAGAAACCAGAAAATATTCACATTTAAGAAGCTGGAATCAGAGAATTTTGACTTATTTTTCTTAAAAAATTACTCAAACCGATTAATCGATTATCAAAATAGTTGGCAATTAATTTAATAGTTGACAACTAATCGATTAATCGATTAATTGTTGCAGCTCTAATCACTTTTATTGTCAAATTACATAAATCAACTTTAGTTTTCACACATCAGATACCAGATATCTGGATAAAGAAGTTTCTCAGTTTCTCATTTTCCCATTGATCTGCATGTCATTTTGAAATTCTACAGTGGGGTTTCAGCAGGTTTCAAGGGCCTCTAGGGTCATGAAACTCGCTCAACACAGGAATGTCCATGTAAACTTCAATTATATATTAAAAAAGTGAGTCAGGTAGGCCATAAAGTTAGCATTTCTGCCATTTGGTGTGTATTCCAAATTCCCTATGGAAAATATGAATGGGCTTTGTAAGAAACGCCAAAAATAATCTGTCTGTCTGCGCTACACAGACGCTTACTAGCTATAATACGCTTTGTTCCATAAAATAAAATACATCAACTAACATCAACGTTGTGGATTTTTGTCCTTCAATTGTTGCTAACGAAATTATCGTTTGGAAAAAGGGACTACAGTAGTTGTTATCCTTTAGCTAGCAACAACTGGAAAACATTTGTAATAGAACAACTAACAAGAACAAGGCAAATATAACAACAACTATAATATTTATTCAATGCAACGCAATGTAAATCTTAATAATTTGATTTCTACAACACAGTGAAAATGAGACGAGAGGTAAAGGAAGTCGCTCATGACCTGTGCGTCAAAGCAATGCGTAAGTGCTATCACAGTCTGCTTTCCCTGACGATTAGCATTTCGTTAGCAAAAATCAGTATTTAAAGTAACTAAAAGATCAAAAATTTTAACCCCTGGAACAAAACGTAGTATATCTCACGGATATCCATTGAACTCAGCCCTTATTTTTGGCATTTTTCAAAAAACCCATTCATATTTTCTATACATTTGGCCTACACACGACACAGAACCTAGTCCATGGCGTACAAAATGACGCTAAATGGCAACTTCCACTCACAGCCTCTATTGACAGATACAGTGCTTGAAATCTCATCTTGATGTTATCTCCATGAGAATGAGGAGCGTGTTCTTCCTGAGGTATTCTCCCTACAGCAGTGGTTCTCAACGTGGGGTCCGGGGACCGCCAGGGGTCCTCGAGGGGGTTCCAGAGGGTCCCCAGCAAATTGATGAAACTTCACCATTTCTTTATTAACAAGAAGTTAACACAATCAGAGAATGTAGAAGAATGACTGTTCTGATCATAGTTTCACTGTTATCTCTCCACCTACAATACAGATAGTCACGGAATTCTGGACAAAATCATATCTAGCTATAAAAATATTCTCAGATTTGGGTCTGAGAGACAAAATCTCATCAAATGGGGGTCCGTGGCCCTAATGTGGACTAAACTAGCGGTCCTTGATATGAAAAAGGTTGAGAGTCACTGCCATAGCCTACCTCCACGGCACACAGCTTTGACCAATACCACCCGTAAACCTCTTGTCACTTTGAAGGAGGTCGAAGGCCCCCCTTTTTATATCAAGCGAGGATTTACAAGATGGAGGTCAGGCCTAGGGATTAGACCTCATACCCCCCCACCCCCACCCCCACCCCCAAGTGATTCATGGCGCGGAATAAGGGGGGGGAGAGATCATGGGAGTCCTCTCTTTGTAGGGAGCGTTCGGGCCAGTATATCTTACGGTGCTAAATCTGCTGCTGGTTTTCTGCCTCTTGTCAGTTATATGACTCAGATCGCCAATTTACTGGGATCATGTAGCCCAGCCGGTACAGGAAGTGGTAAAAGTTGGGAACACGGTGTGCTTCCTGTCGTGATTAACCTGCATTTGCTTTTGTTTTACCCGCCATTTCTTATGCATGGCTCTCCGATGCGTGTCCCTCCTTGCTTACCGTACATCAGGAAATAGTGCTAACCGGCTTTTGCAGCCCCAAGGAAATTCTATCTTTTGTGTGTGTGTGTGTGTGTGTGTGTGTGTGTGTACAAAACCTGCAGTGTCTACCTTCACAGCTGCCCCCCCCCCCCCCGCCCCAGTAAAATAACACTTAGCGCTGCCAATATGTGGTCAGCCGGTTGCCACTTAATCCAGTGGAGACACAGATCGCCTCATCATATTAGTTTACACATCTCATTATGTCAGTGCAGTGTGTGTGTGTGTGTGTGAGAGAGAGAGAGAGAGAGAGAGAGAGAGAGGAAAGTGCTAACAGTGTGCTGTTGGTGCTGGCACCGAGCCAACTGGAAGGTTGCCAGCATGACCAGGCAGCAGCAGCAGCAGCATTGTTCTCTAATTAACTCACACAGACACACACACACACACACACACACACACACACACACACTCTCACACTCACACGCTATGCACTCCCAAAAGCAAAGTGCTCTGCTCAGTCCCTCGCAACAGAATTTCCTTTTAATTTCGCCCACTTTTTCCAGAGGAATTTCTTTTTTTCTCACAGCTCTTTTGGACCGTTAGGATCCCCTAATAGTTCTGTCTGTAAAAAAAAAAATGTCTCTCAGAATATTCAGCTCTCTCTCACCGAATTCCTCTCCTTCTCAGCAGTTTGTCCAACTTTTCTGCCGACGCTTTGAAAGGAGTCCGAGAATTCAGACATCCAGAAACTCGACAAGAGGAAGTTGAGACAGCGGACGAGGCGTTTGAACTTTTTTTTTTTTTTTTTTCATTCCCTACAATTCAGGATGCCAGAGCTCGCATAAAAGACACGTCTGCGTTTTTAATGGTAATAGGCGCATAACCACGCACCTGAAGTGTCCTCGCTTCAAATCTGACCTGGGGCCTTTGTCGCATTTCTAAATTCATATTTCCTGTTTCTCTTCACTGTCAAACTATCACATTTTTAGGATGCTTGTTTTTACTTTTGATCATTGCTGCTCGTAAATGATTTAACTCATGATGAAAATGTGCTGCTGCATTATGAGATTTAATCCGGATATGTACAGTACATATTGTATTGTATGTACTCTATAGACGTGTGCATGTCACCTGAGGGTTGCTGACAACAAAGCACTGAAACTCTGAAACTGTATTAGTGTTATTATTGCTGCACAGTGTGGATTTTATCGGAAAAGGTGATTCAGCTTTTACCACGTGATGTGAGTGTGCTGAATGTTGAAATCGGTGTTTTCTGCTGTTTTTGCTGTTTTTACGCTGCAAAACAATTGCGTAAATGAGGACATTAAAGTGTTCTATTCCATTCCATTCCATTCCATTCCATTCTATTCTATTCTATTCTATTCTATTCTATTCTATTCATTCGATTCTGTTCTGTTCTGTTCTGTTCTGTTCTGTTCTGTTCTGTTCTGTTCCGTTCCGTTCTCTTCTTCTATTCTATTCTATTCCATTCTTCTATTCCATTCTGTTCTACTCTATTCTATTCCATTCAATTCTATTCTATGCTATTCTATTCTATTCTATTTTATTCATTCGATTCCATTCTATTCTGTTCTATTCTATTCTATTATATTCTATTATATTCCTTCTATTATATTCTGTTCTGTTCTATTCTATTATATTCTTCTATTCTATTCCATTCAATTCTATTCTATTCTATTCATTCGATTCCATTCTATTCTGTTCTATTCTATTCTATTCTATTATATTCCTTTTATTATATTCTTCTATTCTATTCCATTCTATTCTGTTCTGTTCTGTTGTGTTCTATTATATTATATTCTTCTATTCTATTCTATTCATTCGATTCCATTCTATTCTACTCTATTCTTTTCTATTCCATTCTATTCTGTTCTGTTCTATTCTATTATATGCTATTCTATTCTTCTATTCTATTCTTCTATTCTATTCTATTCTATTCTATTATTCTGTTCTGTTCTGTTCTGTTCTATTCTTCTATTCTATTCCATTCTATTCCGTTCTGTTCTATTCTGTTCTGTTCTATTCTATTCTATTCTTCTATTCTATTCTATTCTACTCTATTCTATCCCATCCCCTTCCATCCCATCTCAAATCATTCAAATAAAGCAACAATCCAGACAAACAGCTCCAGCCTCAGTTGTTAAAGCTCTTCTCAGTGTCAGAGTTGGACGTGTGTCTTCAGTCTCAGGTGCAGCAGAGCAGAGGCAGACTGTGACAGGAGGAAAGAGCACAAAACCTCCCCCCCCCCCCCCCCCCCAAGTTCAGTGTCGACAGGCCGGCTTCCCCTCAGCTGACCCTGCAGAGCGGGGCGGCCCGGGAGCCTCCAGGTTCATCTGAACCCGGTGTCCTTGCAGGGCTCAGCTTGCCTTCCCTCTCAATTACTTTTGACATAGAGAGTGTGGGGGGTGGGGGTGGGGGGGCGGGGGTGGGGGGGGAGAAAAAAAAGCAAAACAAATGGTGGTGTCAAGAAGTGTTCAGATGGACAGGAATGCCGCCCGGCCGCTTTTTTTTCTCCCCCCACCACCACCACCCAGCTCCCGTCTCTTTTCATTCGAGCCGGCTGCAAAGGGGAAAAACAAAAGAAAAACTGTGAGGAAGCTGTGTAGGAGCATGGCGTGGCTGTGGGGAACTTTAACTTTTGAGAGTCGAGATTGTAACAGCGCTGAGTTTTGAGGAAATATGTTTTATGTAAATCAGTCGTATCAGAAGATGCTGGTGGATCAAATGAAAGTATTGTGTATAGCTCCCCCTACTGAGATTCAAACAACATCAACAACTTTATTTATGGCTCTATTTACAAAAAAAGAAGAAACTCTCATGCCAGCTTGTTATGGAAAAAAAAAAGCCAACTGAAGTTAAAAAGCCAAAGTTTGTGTGTGTGTGTGTGTGTGTGTGTGTGTGTGGGCATGTGTGTTTTGTTACACTAGTTGTGTGTCTGCACATGCCCATGCATCAGCCAGTGAAGGGCAGGACAGCAGAATCTTTCATAGTAACACAGAAGCTTACACACACACACACACACACTGCTAATTTTTAGCGATAAGTCATTGAAAAACACTCACTGGACTCTTATTATTGTCATTTTCCCATATCTACTTCACTAATTAAAAATGAGTTTGTTGCTTTTGGAATAGACTGAGTTCAACTGATATAGGTTTTTAAAGGGTGATACTGATGTTTCTGGATTGAAGCTGCCGATAGATTATATTTTGTGCCACTGTTCAATATATTTAAATGTGACCATTTTCATGACCCCAAAAAAAAACAAATAGTTCCAGTATTCAGGGTTTCCTCCAGAATTGTATCCTTTACAGCAGTGATTCTCAACTGTATTCATGTCAAGGACCCCTGATTTAGTCCACATTAGAGCCACAGACCCCCATTTGATGAGATTCTGTCTCTCAGACACAACTCTGAGAATATTTTTATTGTTGGATATGATTTTGTCCTGAATTCCATGACTACCTGTACTGTAGGTAGAGAGATAACAGTGAAAATATGATCAAAATAGTCATTCTAAAATGACAAAATAATGAAGTTTAACAATTCATCAATTTGCTGGGGACCCCCTGGAACCTCCTCAAGGACCCCTGGTGGTCCCCGGACCCCATGTTGAGAACCACTGAATTACAGGGTGGAAAAGCCTCTAAAACAGCATTTAAACCATCATGGGACACTAAATCTCTCCATTGAAACACAGGATAAAAATTTTTTTTATAATAACAACAATCATAACTAATAATAATAAACATGCATGCTTGTGTAGAATCTGCTCAAAATGTCTTAGAATTAGAATCAGCTCAGGTTAAGGTGTAGTATTGATTCTACAGTAAATATGGAATCAATCAAACTGCATCATACCTGCATCATATCTATCATATCAGAACTCATCCAGCTCTGATATGATAGATATGATGCAGCTTGATAACAGGCGCGATAACTTTAAAAAGAGGAATGAAGAGAAGAACAGAAGAAGGAGAAGAAGAACTAAGTTATAACGTTCAGATCGATAGTTTGGAAGACTGAAGGCTTTTGCTCTATAGTGAGCGATTTCAATAAACGTATATGTCTGCGCACGTAAACGTGTGTGTGCCCGTGTGTGTGTGTGTGTGTGTGTGTGTGTGTGTGTGTGTGTGTGTGTGTGTGTGTGTGCTCTCTCATCATTAGCGTGTGCATATATGCTGGCGCTCCCCGGGCCTCGCCATCGATCCCGCAGCCATTGTCATCGGTGCACTTAACATTTTTTTGCTCGCTGTCTCCTTTACCTTCCGATATTCCCCCCCCTCGCCACACGGACCGCCCGCAGCGTAGCACTCACGTCGCTAACCCCCCCCCCCCACCCCACTCCACCCCCACCTCCGGAACCCTACCCCCCCCACCCCCCCACCCACCACCACGGCTTTCTCCCGAGCGGCCGACCCTGCATCGGGCCTCCTTTTAACGCCGGCGACAGCTAAATACATCTTCTAAATGATCAGTTATTATCTCAGGGGCCTCGTCCACAGGGCCCCACTGATTCCAAAGGTCATCCCTCTGTCTTCCCGTATCGATCGGAGCCCCGGGCCCCCTGTTAAACGTGCGTGGCTCCGGCTGAACGTTCGCCGCTGACATATTTCCGTCAGCCGTATCGTGGCTGGAGAGAGGGCCCCAACCCCCCCCCCCATTTTTAAAAGCCTCTTTGACTCCGTCGTCGGCCCCTCGGTGAATAGGGCAGGATGAGGAGCATAATGGATATGCCGATAAAGAAACGAGGGCTACTAAAATATATCGGAGGGCCACGCACTAGACAGGCAAAAGAAAATACCGTGGTCAGATATTATAGGATTGTTTAGGTCGGAGTCTTTTTTGTTCAAAACTGAAGGATTAATGGTTTAGATGCCAGAGGACACAACATTTGTGATACATCTCTTATTTTAAAGCCACACTTTTGGGAAATTGTGGCTGTTTAACCCCATTGAGTTGCAGTTACAACCAACCTATCGTCATATTTCTACTTCTACGACATGGAAAAATGCTCTCTATGTTGATACATTTTTAGACATTGTTATGGGCATATTTCCAATTAGATTCTATACATTTCTAAATCTGTTTTGTCTCTTTATTTGTCTTTAGGTCTTCTGAGCAGCTGTATAGTCTCTTGAGCTGACACTAACATGTACCTCTATGCACCAGTAATCTCTTAAAATGACCTTACATTTTCTTTCATTTCCATGAATTCACCCCTTAATTCATGCAAAATCCCCCTAAAATCAATTAAGGGAGTTATTAATGGAGGAGACCCCATCAAAAAACCCTTAAACACCCCCTTAATCTTGACTCCTTACTTTCTAATTGAATGTAAAATTCAGGGAGACAGGAACTTTTCCATTAATTTCCACTGGTAACACTTTACAATAAGGGTACATTAATTAAGGGATAGTTAATGCTTAATAAGCATTAACTATCCCTTAATTAACAATTAACTAATGTGTCTGGTAATAATTTACTAATTTACATTATTTCATAGTTTATAAAGATGACTATTAAATCATGTATAAATTAATACCTTAGTTCAGTGTTTCTCAACGTGGGGTCCGGGGACCACCAGGGGTCCTTGAGGGGGTTCCAGGGGGTCCCCAGCAAATTGATGAATTGTTAAACTTCAGCACTATTTAATTTACAAGAAGTTAACACAATTAGAGAATGTAGAAGAATGACTGTTCTGATCATAGTTTCTCTGTTATCTCTCTACCTACAATACAGGTAGTCATGGAAGTCTGGACAAAATCATATCTAACAATAAAAATATTCTCAGATTTGGGTCCAAGAGACAAAATCTCATTAAATTGGGGGTCGTGGCTCTAATGTGGACTAAATTAGGGTCCTTGATATGAAAAAGGTTGAGAATCACTGCCTTAGTTAACATGAACACAATTAGTAAATGATTACCAGACGCATTAGTTAACTGTTAATTAAGGGTTAGTTAATGCTTATTAAGCATTAACTAACCCTTAATTAATGTACCCTTATTGTAAAGTGTTGCCCTTCCACTTAATAACCCTGTAAACCTGCACAAAAGGCAAACAAAATCCCTTAATTACTAGTGTCTCTGTGAATCAACCCATGAATAAACCCCTTATAAACCCATGATACTAACCTTACTTTTTTTAAGGCTATGTTATTGGATATAACGGATAATTCAAGTTTATGTAATGGAGAAATTAAGGACATTTCCGGGATAAAATGAAGGGGTTTAGCTTAGACATCAGCATTAAAGGGAGGGGTTAACAATAGCTTTTCGGTGTTAAATAAGAGTCAATTTCAGTGTGTATCCCCCCCCCCCCAGAGGGTTAAAGACAGCAAGCTGAGACATCCCCAAGTCTTGGAAGTGTCGATGGCCGTTTGTTTTCCAGCTCACAAAGACAGACCCCTTCTAAGGCTCCGGATGTGAGAAAGCTATTCATGCCCCGTGGACGGGAAAAAAAAAAAAAAAAAAAATGCATTTTCCTGATATTGTTCTAACGCGAGCCAGGCACGCACGTCTTTGTGCTGAAAGAGATGTGCGCGGGTGCTTTACTTTTCCCGATCAGTAGGCGCAATCTGATGGACTCACAATGCCCAAGGTTACTCAGAGATTGTCTCGAAAGGAACTCATTGTCTCGGGCCGTCTTTTTAATTCGCCCACCTGATCCTTATTGTTCCAGGAGACTCAAAAAGGGCTTCCCATCCGCCATTGATCAAACATCTCCCTTAACTGTCATCAAAGTCGGCCCATTCATTTTTCATGTTTACTCGATAATAAACCGATCTCTTCTCCTCTCCTTTCAGCTGTATGAGTTGGACGAGGACGAGAAGCGCAAGGAGTTTCTCGACGACCTTTTCGGCTTCATGCAGAAACGAGGTGAGCGCGAGGAAGGGGCCCCCGCTTTGCTTTCTTCGCCTCCCCTACAAAGCTTCTCCTTCTTCTTCTTCTTCTTCTTCTTCTCCTTCCTTCTTCTTCCAAACTCACCGCCAGCCTTTCGAGTGAAGGTTGTCGCAGCGGGGGGAAAAAAAAAACGGGGATGTTCGCATGGTTGGAATGCAAGGATTGTGAGAGAATATCAAAAAAAAAAACCTAAAGAGCATGGTCACCATAGTCCGGTGGTTCTCAATATGGGGTCCGGGGACCACCGCGGGGTTCCTTGGAGGGGGTTCCAGGGGGTTCCAGGGGGTTCCAGGGGGTCCCCGGCGAATGAATTGTTAAACTTCAACCGTTATTTCATTTACAAGAAGTGAACACAATTAGAGAATGTAGAAGAATGACCAGTTTGATCATAGTTTCTCTGTTATCTCTCTACCTACAATACAGATAGTCACGGAATTCTGGACAAAATCAATAAAAATATTCTCAGATTTGGGTCAGAGAGAAAAAGTCTCATCAAATGGGGGTCCGTGGCCCTAATGTGGACTAATTAGGGGTCCTTGATACGAAAAAAGTTGAGAATCACGGCCTTAGTCCATTGGTGAAATTGTTCAAATCTCAGTATCCATTGAGATAATTAGCATGAGAACAGGTAGAGTTACTTGATACATAAGAATGTGCCTTGTGGAAGCAAGTATTGTCTCTTTGTACTCAAAGAGCCTTAAACCAGTGGTTCTCAAACTTTTTCATATCAAGGACCCCTAATTTAGTCCACATCGGGGCCACGGACCCCCATTTAATGACATTTTGTGTCTCAGACCCAAATCTGAAAATTTGTCCAGAATTCCATGACTATCTGTATTGTAGGTAGAGAGATAACAGTGAAACCATGACCAAAATAGTCAAAGTTTAACAATTCATCAATTTGCTGGGGACCCACTGGAACCCCCTCAAGGACCCTGGTGGTCCCCGGACCCCACGTTGAGAACCACTGCCTTAAACCATAGCTGTAGCTGTGATTGTGCCCTGGTTAGGTGTTCTGCTCAAACTCCAGCCCTGGCTCCTCTACAACAGACAGTGCTGGGACACAACAATGCTATCAGCCCAGCGGCTCTCAGCCTTGTTTTATCATTACCCGAAAACAGTCCAGAGGGGAAGACACAGTGCTGGGGCAACATCCTGGCATTCACAATGAAACAAATTCCCTGGGTTTTTTTTTTATTGGGGGCCACCAGCAAACTCATCTGTGTGTTTTTCCCAAAGTGAGGATTCCGCTGGCGGGGCCCGGGTTTTTTATTGGGGAAATAGATCCGTGCTCAGGGCCTTGCATAATATGAGGAAGTTAGCCACCCATGAGAGAATAAAAGGCACTGGCATTCACAATGAGCGTCTATTTTAGGAGCACACCACTTGCGTGCCATGTTTTTGTTATTTTGGATTCCGAGTTCTATACACAATGTTTTACAGACCTGCAGCTAAATTTGTTTTATGTCATTGTATCTTTTTTTAAACCACGCCTGCCTGTCATAATATTTGTCCTTGAGGCGTGATGCAATGACTTGTAGTAAGGGAAATGCACAAGGTTTTGTGTGTGTGACTTAGTCTGAACTATCAAGTTAAGATGGACCAGTAATCGCTGTCAACCTTAAGCATCATTTTAGTTAAGTTGCTTTTTCACTATTTCGGTAACACTTTACAATAAGGGTCAGTAAGTTAAGAGTTAGTTAATGCCTAATAAGGGTTAGTTAATGCTTAATAAGGGTTCATTAATGCTTAATAAGGGTTCGTTAATGCTTAATTAGCAGTTAACTAATGTGTAATTTACTAATGGTGTTCATGTTAGCTAACGTATTAATTTATACATTATTTAATAGTTTATAAAGATGACTATTAAATAATGTATAAATTAATACCTTAGTTAACATGAACACCATTAGTAAATGATTACCAGACACATTAGTTAACTGTTAATTAAGGGTTAGTTAATGCATAACTTAGTGACCCTTATTGTAAAGTGTTATTGTAAACAACAACAGCTTTTGGTCTTTGTTTTTTTGAAAGGAATGGGCCCCATCCAGTTAAGCTGAATAAAATATTAGTTTTTCCCCACAGAAAAACAAAACGTAATGAAAAATGTAACAGCTGGAATTCAGATCAATATCCCCGGTCTTTGAATCAATCACAACCGTCCTGCAAACATTCAATAATTTTAAGTGAGCATTATTTGAGATTTTTTTTTCCCATACTGTGCACTATTCCACTCTGAGGTTCATTAAATGCATTTTAGAAAATGTTAAGACAAAAACAAAATTCTGTGGAATTTGGAGGCGTTTTCTCCATACTTTTGGTTTGTTTTTGTTAGGTTAGGATTAGGTTAGGATTAGGTTTTTCTTAATCCATGAATGGAGTGGATGAAGTGTTTGCGATGTGGTGGAGGCTTTCCCCTCAGGCATGGTTTGTGACACAATTGATTGAAGCTTTTCATGTTACATCTATTAGTGAATTATCCCTTTTTTTTGTTTTGTTGTTTCTCGCCAATAGTTTACCAGGGTTGCATTTTCCCAGTTCATGGAATAAGGTTCACACTGGTCATGGAATTTCTGGAATATCATGGAATTTTGAGAGGTGTAATCCAGACAAGGAAAGTCAGTGAATTTGATCAATCCTCTGGTAGGAAATAGTGATAGTAATAGTGATTTTTCCCTCGAAACCTCACATGGTTTCATTTCAATAAATGTTCAAATGATCCAATATTGCAGCAAAAATCAAAGATTAGAGAAAAAGTCCAAAAACTGAAAACAGATTTGTGTATCAGAACTTTGTTTTTTCTTCTTTCCTCTCCCATTAATCATCTCACGACCCCTCAGATTTATCCGGTGACCCTTTGGAGGGGCCAGACCCCTAGGTTGGGAACCACTGGACTAAACTAGCTAACTGTATATAAAGTAGTTCAAACTAGCTCCACCTCCAGCAGCTACAACAGTAACATGCTGCTTACACACTGATGCTTCAGTATTAATAATCTAATGATGTCATATATAATAAAATATCAGTCAGAGGGACCAAACCACTACTTTTACTTTAATACTTGAACTACATTTTGCTGCTAATACTTATGTACTTTTACTTAAGTAGGATTTTTCATGCAGGACTTTTACTTGTAATGGAGTATTTTTACATTGCTGTATTGGTACTTTTACTGAAGTAAAGGATCAGAGTACTTCTTCCACCACTGATGTTTAGGCTCTGTTAGCTGTTAGCCATTCAGTAGCTTTCCATTTTTGTAAAACTAGCTTGTCTCCTCCCTCGCTGTTTAAAAGCAGCGCCCTCCCCCTCCTATTCCTGACAATTTTCTCGTAATGGCGGAATTGACCAAGCGAGCAACTAAAATTAGTAAACTAGTAAACTTGCTACCTACCTCTTTACCTCTAACCTTCAGTGGGAGAATGTTCTGGCAAAGCGAGACTGGTAACCAGCGACACTTCGCACGGTTAGCTTAGCTAGCCTTTATGCACGGTGCTTTGCAGTTTGTCCTTGGTAGGCCTCCGTAGTGCACTGGCTTTGCTGTGTGTCTGTTTACACTTTTTAATTGTTTTAGTGGAGCCAAGTATAACTCTGAAACATATTCATATAAATGAATGTTAGTTTTGCTACTTTCTATGGCTTATTACTGTAACACAATAGTGATTCAACCTATAACCAGTTCATGAAAGCTTTTCCATTTGCTGTTCTAAACACCCGGTGACTGGTAGCTCTTTCCTGTTTGTTTCATAATTTCCTGTTTGTTTGGAATAACTAGAAGAAGAACTGGGTATTTAGCATGAGCAGTGATAGCCACCATGGCTGAACAGACAAAGAAGAGAGCGCCACCTACAGAAACTCAAACTTCGCCAACAGAACTCCAAGCTCCGCCCACATCGTTTGATTGACAGGTGATCTCTAGGAAGTGCAGTGCAGAAACACCACAGCAACGAGCGCTTAGCACCAAAGATGGAGACACATTGTTTTTTTTTTTAAACTTGCAGATTACCACTTTAAATTTAGATGAGAATAGGTGTTTGGATTAGAATCTAGTGTTTACCCAAGATGAAGAAACAGCAGTGTTAATGCACTATATATTTGGTTTAGTTTTGATAAGGTGAATGCACATATGCAAATGTGCACATTATATACATATGTTTTCTATATCTGTAAACGGAATATATTTGATAAGGTGAATAGTTTTTTTACAACACTTTCTGTACATATGCCTGTGAATACAACTCACATTTTCACATCCACTATGTTTGCTGTATGTAATGCACATATTCTTTTTCGTCATATTCTCATATTTTCTCATTTGTTTTATATGGCATATATCTTACATTTTTTTTATCGTTTCACTTTATTTTCATACTAAACATATCAATATTAATATAATATATTTTTTATATACATATTTTTCATTCATTCTTTTCTTTCACGCAGTATGCTCTGCTGCTATTATTTTGAACATACCTGCTGTAACTAATATATATTTCACATTTCATTCATATATTTTAACTTAATACATTCTGCTGTTGTAATTGCTGGCTGCATGATGTTTCACACCCCCATTTGCTCTATTCTTTTTTATATTCTATCTTTGTGTACTATGTAGTTATGCAGTACATTCTTCCTAAAAACATCATTCACAGAAAAAAGAACAGAAAAACCCTAAATATGGGCCAGTTCTTTGAAATCCTTTGTAAAAAAAAAAAAAAAAAAAAAAAATTATTAAATATGAAACAGGCGTGTTAGATGATTTAAAATGACACATTGCTGTATTTACAAAGCTTGTGTGAACCATCTGAAAAAGTAAAGTCACATCATATCGTGGTTTTTTACGATATGCTGAGCGCTAAGACAGCTCCGGGAAACCAGACCTGCTCCATGAAGTAATGATATAGTTTGGGGGGGTCACTTGGGTTTAGAGACAGTATGGATTGTTGTTGGAGCGTTCAATTAGGGATTGATTTTGGACTTAGTGTAGGGAGACATTGTCAGTACGAAGCAGATCACCAACAGCCTATCTACACCGTTTGCCTTCGACAACTCTAATCAGAGTGGACCGGTCCAATTGTCCCCCGATCAATTTTTCTTGAAAACATCACTGTCATTTTGCGATGCTGAACAAACGTCAGCCGGACGGGCTTCCCAACGAAACGCCGTCCCGGTGTAAAAGTGTCAGGCGTCCCGTGGCCCTTTAATATCGTTGATTTATTGGCCGGCTAAATCCAGAGTGCAGAGCCTTTGGCCTGTCTTCTCTCTGAGATGCCTCGCAAGTCTGTCACATCTTGTAAAATTATTGACGACAGAAATGCAGGCCGGCTTTATTGCCCGCGCTGATGCTGTCGTTTCCCCATTGGCTGAGCTACCGAAAACAGACATTGATGACTTCCACCCCTCTCATACAAAATCATCGCTTTGTCAACCCAGTCAAAGCCTGACCTGAAAATCAACATAGCACATGGTACAACACAGCCAAAAAAAAAAATCTTTCCATTGTGTCACAGGCCTATATTAGGAAAGGGGAGGCTGGTGTGATTTAAGTCAGTCCAGGGACCACCAGGGGTCCTTAAGGGGGTTCCAGGGGGTCCCCAGCGAATTGATGAACTGTTAAACTTGAGCTTTAATTTACAAGAAATTAACACAATTAGAGAATGTAGAAGAATGACTGTTTTGGTCATAGCTTCACTGTTATCTCTCTGCCTACAATACAGATAGTCATGGAATTCTGGACAAAATCATATCTAACAATAAAAAAAATTCTCAGATTTAAGTCAGAGAGACACATTTTCATCAAATGGGGATCCCCTGGCCCTAATGTGTAGTAAATTAGGGGTTCTTGATATGAAAAAGGTTGAGAATCAGTGATGTAAGTCACAAGGAAATGGCATTTTGACGGTATTGCTTCTGTAATTCAACGTATTTTTTTCGGTTGGAACAGGCCGGGGCGGGACATGAGGCGGGGGAGGGACTGTTCAGAAGTGGTGGAGGGGCCAGGCTCGTCATTTTGAAAGCTGTGAAGTTGCAGGCGGAGGGGGGGGGGGGGGTTTGTTCAAAAAGCTGTGATGATGTTGGTCGGAAACTTTATGTACAACTATTGGTACACCATGACATAACCACTGAAAATATGCTGTTTTCCACCGAGTAGAAGTAGAACTTTTGGTTTAAAAATGCAAGAAAGTAGACATTGTTTCTTAAATATGTGTACTTTATGATGTGGACAATTTGCTAGCAAGGTGAAAAAGTTGTTTTTCATTTCATTGCGACTTAATGGTGCCGGTGGACAAAGCTCACATGGTTTGAATTCCTCCAGCCATACCTGTATCAACATGAAAACAACAGGCCCCCGCCGCTCTATTATTGTTTCTGAATCTCAGGCACATTGGTTCACTTTTGTTTGCATTGCTGGCAGCCAGAAAAAATGTATTGGTATTGATAATACTTTTCACATTACTCTGGTTTGACGTGATGAAAAACAGTCAGAAAGAGAACTTTTAAAAGGCTTTGATTTGTTGACATTTTAGAACCACAATGAAGTGTATTTAGTGTTTTTGTGTGAAACGACTGTTACAAATTATTTTAATACAGTAAAAGAGTCCCAGCCTCTACTTGGATTTAGTTTATTTCCAAGGCCAGTCCATTCACTGATGTCAGATCACAAAAATCACTTTTACAGAGGCCAATACTGTATTACTTTGCTACAACCTACTGTGGTTCTATATTGATTTTGCTTATTTTTCATGCAACCTTTAAAGATGTTTTAACACTGGTCCTGGAATTCCTGGAATATCAAGGAATTTTGAGAGGTGTACTCCAGACTGGGAATATCTGTGAATTTTATAAATGAGTCACTTTACAGGAAAATGTCAGAATGTATTTACCAACTTTTTTTTATTTTTTATTTTTTTTCACACATTCATTACATTACAGTATATGGTAATGAGACTGAAAAACAGTAACAAAACAACAAGGAGCAACAGTTTTGGCCGTGGAAGCACTCTGACTTAATAATTGGTATTAAAGGTTCTATCTGACCTGTTTGTCAAAGCTGAGTTAGTCGCATGAACCTATTCTGTGAGTGCCTGTTGACATATGTGTGGTGTTATTTTTTGAAAATAATGATTTTTGAGTCTGTAATTTCTAAAACAAAAGGACCCATCTCCATTTAACTCAATGGATGCTGAAAACTTTGAAGCTGAATATCTCAGAACTATCCTGAAGGCAGATAGAAGCTTATAATTCTAAGCTCACGTAATGGAAAGTCATGGAATTTTACTTCAGGGCAATGGGAACTCTGTTTGGAGTATGCATGCTCAATTCTGCCTTATGACTGATGAGTATACTCTCCTCTGTCATCCCCAGGCTTTTCCAATAAGGCTTTTGGTGCCAAATGGAAGCAGCTGCAGATCCACCATGTCACTGTTGTCTTTGTCACTTTCTTAACATGTGACTCCCATTGCTGTCTGGAAACATAGCTCCTACTAGTTCCTCCGTTGGGGGTTTGCCTTGATTTCATTCAGAAGTTAAAGCTGACCCAAGGGTACAATGATTATGTTGACAGTATAAGGTGTAATGTAATTGGTCGGTCTGCATCTACACAATGTGACTGAGAGGTGTATTCCAAAGAGGGAAAGTCAGGGAATTTCATAATTCTCAGGTAGAGCTAAACAATTAATCGAAAAAAATAAATCGGAATCACAATATGAACTCTGCAATTTGGAAATTGCAGAGGCTGCAATTAATTGCTTAAGAGAGAGGAAAAATGGATTTCTGAACAAGCTAGTTTAGAGCTGCAGGTAAACTTTAGTCCATGAATCAAGTACAATATTGGTGAAAACCTTTCATCATACTCAAATACTCAAATCTTGCACGCTGACATCTTTTTTTTTTTTAACAAAATCACTTTTCTTTAAACAATTTTAAAGTCCTAAAAATGTCTGACAAGAAAAACTTAAAATCGCTATTGCAATATTCTGACAAATAATTGCAATTCGAATACCACATTTGGCAAAGCATGAATAGTTGTTTTAAACAAATTTGTATTTTGTATTTGTATTTGTATTCTAACATTTTCAAAAAACCCTATTATGCCTATAGAGCCACGGGATACAGAGAAAAAATGTCTGTAGTCATGGAGAAAACATATTCAACTGAAGATAACTTGACTGGCTTTTCTTATTGAACTCAGATGAGAAGGGGGTGGAGTTTGTTTTTGCTCCCTGTATCTGTATTTGTTCGACAAACCAAATTATTTGCATCTGCGAAGTGTCTCGCTAGTAGTCATGCCATTGGTCTAAAATTGCCTGACCTTCTTGCCATGGGTCAAGTTTAGTTAGTCTAAATTCAGCTGTAAGCTGACAGATGAAAGGTCATTGATCAAAGATACTCGCTCCCATTTTATTTATAACTCCCAACCCCAGCCTGGGTTACAGCGGAATCTGAACCTCAACCCCGGCAAACAGGTGAAATTAATAGATACACCATGTATCTGTATGTGTGAAGCTATATATATTTAGAAATTCTTCCTGTTTATGTTGCGACAGATACCATGTAATAATTCTATTTGCTATCATCACCAAACTGAATGCCTGAGATGTTAATCTGAGATGTTACTATCCAAATCAACTATCCATTTTATGTTAAAGCCATAGAAGCAATTTTGAATATAATGCCTATGTGTGTTTATGTGTGTGTCTTGGGGAGGTTAAATGCATACCAATACATCATTCTTATTAAATTATAAAAATACTGTGATTATGACTAGGGTCATGTAAACACCTCAAAGCTACGATATGCAACTTTTTGACATTAAAATAATTAAATAAATAGGACATATCATACTTTATCAGTCTGGGTCTGTGCGTGGCCTTGTGTGTTCATGCGTAAATCCCCTGTTTGCCTGAAATTGACATTATGTTGGAGATATTTTTGGGTGTACATACCATTTGCTGGGCTGTGGCTATCAAGCACATGGAAGTCACTGCAACAACAATGGTGGAAAACAGTCAGAAAATAAAGAACAGCAAAGCTAAATGCGTGGCAGTTTGCCGTCTGCTTATTCAACATCTGTAGTGGCTTTCCAGATCAGGCATGATGCCAATTCAAGGTAGATAGCTCATGAAGACCAATGACAAGTGTTGGGGCTGGAACTTCACCAATTGAGGGGGAGGAGGGCGGGACTAACTACACACTTCCTGTTTCGAGACAAAAAGTTGCAGCTTGTAGCTTTAATCAAATTGTGCTACGGTCAAATTTGAGTATTTATACAGAATTTAAGACTTGTAGAGTACTGTGATCTTAGCATCTTAGCATCAGAGAATTTTTTTGCCCAACATACCTTGAACAGGTTTGTAGTCAAGACCAGGTCCAAAGAGGGCCCGGACCAAGTCAAGAACAAAATAGGCAATAAACAGGGTACCTGTCTTTCCAAATGCAACAATAATGCTTAAGGAGTTTCTAAGGATCAACAGAGGTGTAGGTCTATCTGTAGGAGCTCTGTATTATTATCCTTCAACATCCAACTAATCTAACAGTTTGAGGACCATTACATACTGTACACAGGTGTAAGTCAGAGCTAGAGGTGGACGATATGCCCAGAATATCGTATCACGATCTTTTCAGGCAGTATCACGATCCACGATTTCCAGGTGTTGTTCATATCTACTGTTTTTTCTGGCAGCCTAACGTCGTTCAAGAAAGCCGTGGGAATGCCTGTTTTTTGCCCGAGGTTTCAACAGCACATGATTGACGTTGCATGTAGCCTGACAACGACAATATATTCAATCAATAACCACAATATGCAAGATTGCAATAAAACTGGCAAATTACCAGAACCCTTTCAACTATGCATGGTCAACATCTTTATCATCTTATTCTCATCATTACTCTAAGGACAATAGTTAAATAATTATGTGCCTGTCCATTGAGTCACTGTATTGAAAATCCTTAGAAATTATAAAGGTTGTGAAAAATTGCTTACAGCCAAAACCTTTTATTGATGTTGAAGGTGCCTTATAGCCTCTGTCACAGTCAGGGTCATGCTATTGTACACCTTGGACCTCAGTGCAGTGAGTATGTTGAAGATCATGTATAGCACATCTAGATGAGTTAGAATACCTGATCCAAAATACCTGTGTATAACTCACAGACACATTTTTTTATTAAAAAAAATTGTAGTGATACAAGGGATTTAATTCTAAAATCTGCAGTCTGTCAAACTGTTCATTCATGACTGCATCCAAACACTTTTTGTGCATGTATTTTTAAACGTGAAATTATTATGCAATATTAAAACAATTTATTATTATTTTTATTTTTTTTATTTAGTTAAAACATGCACCATTGTGATGTATAGTGATGTCCCCCTTTTTGAGCAATCTCCCATTTTTTTTTAAAGCATTTGAAAACAACACCATATTGATTTTGTACTCATGAGGACTAAATTACGGTGGCCCTGAGGGTCAAAACACAACGACATTTCACAAAACACAACATTTCATGAGATGAAGACATTGTACAGTGCAGGACAGTGTCCAACACTGAGGGACATGTTTTTTTAAATCACATTTTCAGTGGTTGTGTGTGATATTGACCTGAAATCATTAGCTAAATCACTGCTAATCTTTCGGGAGGTGTTTTTTTTTTTTTTAGCTGGACCAGCAAGTGGTGCAGTCACAGATGACAAGCCCAAACAGTTTGTCCGTCTCATGTTTAATAAGTTGAACAAGTTGAACATTTTAGTCCTTCCGGGTCAGTGATGCATGTAGGCGTGGCTCGTCGGCTCAGCTACCTTTGTTCGGCTAACGTTAGCTTAGCATAAACACAGGTTCTGTTTGTTCTGTTCGTATAGTTTTGACTGCTACCTCATTATTGCCAACAATGCTGACATTGTATTACATAAATAGTCAGTTTGTCAGTGATATGCGGTAAACCACAGTAACTTGTTTGTCTTTTATCGAATGTTTTTTTTAGCGGAGCTTGCTAGCATTAGCTAGCATAGAGACATAGAAATGAAAGATAGAGCGGAAATATTCATTTAACTTCCGATGCCATTCAAACAGCTCTGATTAGATTTTTCTTAAAGGATAATTATTTTTTATTTTTTATTAATAATATAGAATTATTTTATATTTTCTACCTTATTTTCCTAGTTCCCTTCTCCTAGACTCAGGGAGTGTAGGGCAAACCTGCAGTAGAACAGACCGAGTAGCTTCTGACTGTGGCAAATACATGTTTGAGACTTTTCATGGGCAGAAAATGGCAAAGGAAAAAAAATGAAAATTACACCTGTGCTATCCTTTAACACCTAATGAAGACGTGAGGAGGACAGACACACAGCGGTGGTACTGCTGAGTTAATGAGAGCAGTTGACACTAAGGCGCAGGGTAGATCCTCCAGACAGCAGGAAGGATAAGGATAGCATAGTAGGAGACGTCCACTAAAGGTCACACACACACACACACACACACACAGACACACACGCCTGTCTGTTTTAGCCCTGAAGAGCTGAGTTCCTAAAAGTATAGGACCTCCTCTCTTATCGCTGTTGTTGTGTGAAAACTTTGTCCAATTATGGGGATATTCATGTTTTCATCTTAATTGAAGGATTACCTGTTCCTCTGTGGGTTGAGAAAACTCTACAACCTCTTGGGCTTATGAACCCCTTTCAAAAGCCATTGGAATAATGTCAAAAAGGCATCATGTTAAAGGAACAGTTCACCCAAAAATGAAAATTCTGTCATCATCTCCTCCCCCTCATGCCAGTTGAAACACAGGTGAAGTTTGTCCATATAACACACAGGGAGGCTGCCAGCACAACTCCATAGCAGCCTTCTCCAAAACAACTGAAGAGTTCCAAAAAGACCTACAGTATATTTACACCATCATTTAGTGCAAATCTTAACTACAGCTGATTGATTTGCAACAAATAATGGTGTATAGGTCTTTCTATTCACAGTGTGATTGTTTGGCTGTTTTTGTTTTGGAACTCTAAAGAACAGGTCCCCATTGACTTCAGTTGTTTTGGAGAAGGCTGCTACCAAGTTGTGCTGGCAACCTCCCTGTGTGTTATATGGACTAACAAATTTCACCTGTGTTTCATTTGGCATGAGGGGGAGGAGATGATGACAGAATTTTCATTTTTGGGTGAACTGTTCCTTTAAAAATAAGGCTTTATATTTTGGAGATACTAGGTTTTCACCTGTCAGCAACAATACAGCAGAATAAAGCTGTCATATGTTGTTTGAATAGGTCATCTAGAGTAACTCTATGTCATTCTAAATGAAATATTTGCTATGTCGTCATGAAATGCATACTATATAATATATAATACAAGTCAGATGTTAATGCAAGGCTTGTCATGTACATCAAATGAAAGCCTTATCGTATGGGAAGTTGTACAGCAAAGGAAGCTAATCCGAAAACTAGATTAGATAATAGTTCACAACAATTCTTGCTTGGTTTTTTTTGCTTGTTTTTTTTTTTTTTTTTTTTTTTTTTTTGGGTTGTTGTTATTTTCTGTTTCTTTTTGCCTTGGATTTTGAATACATTATTGTTTTGCATTATGATGTAATGTAATGTTTACTTGTGTGGACCCCAGGAAGAGTAGTTGCTAATGGGGATAATAATAATAAATAAAATCAATTTGTAGGCTAATGTAAGCACGGTTAACATGAAGTGGAAAAAAAACAAAAAACGTGTGAAAGCAGCTAGCATCTTCTCTTGGCTGCTGCCTTCCACAAGCATGTGCATTTGCCTTGTGGTTTGCTGCAATAAAACACTGACCTAAGATATCTGCTATCAGATTATAGTGCATCAAAAAGCCCTCTTTCTCACACTCATCCTGTTTTATAGCTGCTACAAGGCAATCGTAAATCATATGAAACGAGGTCTTTTTCAGAGATATGGTGACAAAATGGAAGCGTTTTTTTTTTTGTTTTTTTTTTGCTTCTCGTGTCTGTGGGGTCTGGTTGCAGCCTCGGGTTAAGCCATTCATACACGATGTGCAACTTTTTATGTCCATCCTGCATATTGAATGATTAGAAAACACGATAGACCGAGCGGATGAAAAAGGATATCCTCTCGGTGTAATTTGGTTGGTGGGGGGGAGGGTGGGGGGGCAGGGGCGTGTGCGGCCATATTTACGCACATGTGCTATTTATGTGGGAACCTTCAGACTATCAGGATAAAGTTACTGGGAGAGAGTTTCATCATGAATATAACAACTCTCTCTCTCTCTCTCTCTCTCTCTCTCTCTCTCTCTTTCTCAATTCAATTCAATTCAAGGTGCTTTATTGGCACGACAGTTCACAAACAAACAATATTGCCAAAGCATGTAAGAGATGAATCATCAATTAAATTATTAAATAACAAAAAAGAAAAATAGTATAGAAAAATAATTCCATCCCCTCCCATGTATTATTGTGTGTGTGTGTGTGTGTGTGTGTGTGTGTGTGTGTGTGTTGTTTCTGTTTTCTCTCTCTATCTCTCTCTCTCTCTCTCTCTCTCTCTCTCTCTCTCTCTCTCTCTCTCTCTCTCTCTCTCTCTCTCTCATTCAATTCAATGGTGCTTTATTGGCATGACAAAATGTA